>NC_056624.2:192838131-192989296 GCF_002870075.4 Lactuca sativa
GATGCTTTATGATTCTCTAGGCCAAGATACACATAGATCTGAAGTAGCAACTTCAGATATGGGCTTCTAACTCGAAATGGTTCATAAACTTGTCCTAAATGCCCCAAATCCCATGATAAAGGTTGATCTATATGCAAAAGAGGGAAGGTAGCAACTCATTACCTTCAAATGCTCTGGAAGACCTCACAAACTCTTGATCTACTGCCAATTCTTGAATCCCCAATGTGTGCCTTCTTCCTTTTTCCTTCAAATCACCCAAAATGGCAAGAAAGCTTGAATGAGCAACAATGGAGGCTTAGGGTTTCTGGTTCTGGACTATAGGGCCGCAAATGAGCCCTAGGGAAGAGAATAAGATGCTTAAATAGGGTACCAAGTCCCGAAATTAGGGTTTCCTCGTTCAGACCCGACTCGCCGAGTTCACGAGCCGACTCGCCGAGTTGGTCACTTACTCGATCCCCCGGATCCCGCTCCGACTCGTCGAGTTCCTCCCTGGGCTCGACGAGTCCACTCCTTGACTTAAGGTTTCTTTCCTTTTCTTGGACTTTCTGATCTTGGGTGTTACAATGTTAACAAAAAAAAGTATATTAATTATTGATATCTCAATGAGGAGTTAAGGACCACTTTTGAACGAAAAATAATGTTACATTTTACATCGATGTAAGAATAATTGTAATGGTGATATGGCGTAACTAAGGACGTGTTTGACATGGAGCGTTTGGGAACTTCTAGTTTCCAGCGTTTGACAAAATGTTTCGTTTTGAAAAAAAATCGTTTAGCACTACAAACTTTTAACTTTTAGTTTAAACAAAACACTCAAAATTTAAAAGTTACATCATATAGTGTTTAACAAAACGCTACCATACACACGGTACATGATATCCGTTACCAGTTAGTTTTGTCGAATACGCCCTAAAAGATAATAACATGCACCAACATACATGATCTATAAATTATAAGTTTATAACTAGTCCGCTCCGGATTACATATCCGCTTTATTTAGCCACCTTTTAATGGGGCTGGGCTCCATTTGAATGGATTGTTTAATCATCGGGCCTGCAATTTGGGAATTTTAAGCCGGACTATCTGATGCCCCATGGAATTGGGTTCCATTTGGCACTTACGTAAAAGGTTATATTATATAAATTATTTTAAGTGGAGTAAAATTAATATATATATATATATATATATATATATATATATATATATATATATATATATATATATATATATGGGTAAAGTGAATATACCTAACAACCTTATATAAGCTTAGGTACCTAACTCCATAATACTACATCGGTTTGTATCATATTTACATTGTAATTGTCTAAGGTTCTTAAACTTCAACCTCATAACTTGATTACTTCCAAAATCTTTAGACTTTCACCAATATTTTTCTTTTTACATCACGTCTTTCTATCGAATACCACCTGATTGGCTTCATATCCTACCGCTACATATGAAAGGATGTAGGAGAAATATAATGATGAATTTCCAAATTTTTTTGAAGTAAATCAAGTTTAGGGATGAAGTTTAAGAACCTTGGATGATTGCAATGAAAATTTAATGCAAAATGACGTAGTTTGATGAGGTTAGGTACCTAAGCTTATATAAGGTTGTTAGGTGTATATATATATATATATATATATATATATATATATATATATATATATATATATATATATATATATATATATATATATGGAACGACAAATCTAACATGTTTCCAAACTATTTTTAAATCCATATATGTTCTAGACAGGACTTTAAACATCGACCTCAAATGGAAAGAACAAGAAATGATAATGTTAAGTTAGAAACCTTAATAAAGTAACTTTATAAATATTTATAGTCACATTTATGGGTCCTAACTAATATAACAACACTTAGGAGCATACCCAAATTTAATTAACTTTTTTGTATATTTAAATAGAAAAGATTAATAGATTGTGTAAAAAACAAAAAATATATAAATATATAATGATGTTTTGTTTTGGAAAAAAATAATGCAACATATTCAATTTTTTAAACTTGTAACATAAACATAAATGTTGAAAGATTTTGTACTTTTGACTCGCACCTTTATTTCAAAACATAAATTCCTTTTCGTGTGACTATCAAACTATGTCTAAGCTACAAACAAACTAGCTGACCAAACTCAAATAACTCATTATTTATTTATTTATTTATTACATTTTAAATATATATTCTCACGTAATTAGGTGATTTTCGTCATATATACTTAGTTTTGCTTATTACCAAGGTTCCAAAAAACTTGTCGTGGCTTCGCCATGACATGTCATGTCTTCGAGGCTTGAATTTACCGTCAAACTTTAACAAAATGTCGTCTTAAGTCATATGTATATATATAAATGAAAAATAATAGAAAATATATATACTCAGGATGTGTTTGGTTTAGCTTTTCACATCCCAAAAGTTCTTTTTAGAAAAGTTACAAAAAATCAGAATTTCCTGACTTTTCCAAAAAGTTCCTTTTCCTTATGTAAAAGCTTCAAAAATAACTTTTAAAACTAGTTTTGTCAAGCATCTTTTGTTTTTTTTTCTTTTTCAAAAATGACTTTTGGCTGTGAAAAGCTAGGCCAAACAACCCCTCAAAAAGCAAGTGAGCAACTAATATTCATTGTAATTAATCTTAATTTCAAATTTTTAATTACAATTACAAAAGTCGATTACATAAAATTACAATTTTTCAATATTTTTTTGGTTCAATCATTACAAATTAAAATAATCCTACAAAACCAACCAATTTAACATTTTTGAATCAAAATAATGGGGACAAAACCATCCAATTTAATATTAAGAAAATAGCACAAAAATCATTAGGTTTATACCAAAATTTTAATTTGACATTTTTATTTTTATTTTTATTTTTGTCTCAAATTTGATAATATGTTTTCCAATTTGTTACAATTCTGATAACTTGATTAATTAAATCGGTTGTCTGCTGATGTGACATGATGACTTGCCATGTTGACATGTCAAAATCGAAATATATATATATATATATATATATATATATATATATATATATATATATATATATATATATATATATATATATATTACAAAAGACACTAAATTTTACTTTTTTCAACTTTGACACTAAGTTTTCATTTTATTTTCAATTTTGACACTCGTTGTTGTGTTTCAAATTGATCATCATTTTTTATTCACTTTTGATGATGTAACCCTCCATTTCTTTTGTTCAATTTGAAACCGTATAAAAAAAATTACATTTGAAACCATATAAATAAATTTTTTTTCATTTAAAAACCATATTTTGTATAAAATACTTAATACTTTTGGGCTATTTTGTCTCAAATATTGAACAAAAGGTACTTAATTATGTTAAAATTATATTTTCAACCTAAAAGACGTGCTCGAGTGAAAAAAGAAACGGGACTAACGATTGGAAGTTCGGGAATTAAAGTTTGAAGAAATAGAGCTTAAAATGTGAAGAACTCGACGAGTTGGCCATCAACTCGACGAGTTGATTGGAATGTTCGCGAACAAATGAAAGCCTTACCGCACACGGATTTTAAGTGACAGACTCGTCGAGTCGGTCTATGGACTCGATAAGTTGCTATAACGCTCTAAAAATTTTAACCAATTTAAAATTTTCAAAAACAACCCAGTTTCATTAAGTTATTACAAAAAGGTTTTCAATACAATTATTATCAGAGTCTTCCCAGAACCACATCACAAAACATAATCATGAGGAGCAGTACGATCACGTCTTTGCCTTGCCACGGTCTCCTGAAGAACCTGAAAAACATTAAACCACAATTGTAAGCCCGAAAGCTTAGTGAGATACCCCCAAAATACCAACCACGTATACCATATACGCACAACATGTCATATCATAACAGAACTGTAACGCCCCATCTCTGTTATGTTGTTCCTGTGGCATTTATTTTAAAAGTTTTATTGAGGGACTCGGCGAGTCTATGGCCTGACTCGTCGAGTAGGGTTGAGTTTTCGTGCACGTGTTAGTCGGCGACTCGGCGAGTCCATATTCGGGACTCGGCGAGTCTGCCTGCCTGGAAGAAACCCTAAATCCCCGGGTTGCTCACTATTTAAGCAATGTTATGTGCCCCAAACTCGCCTCCTTCACTCTCAGAGAGCTGTGAGAAAACCCTAATCCATCCCTTATTGTTTTAAGTGCTTTTGTGTGTGGATTTTGAAGGCTTGAAGAAAAAGAAGAAGAAAGGAGCAAAGAGAAGAGGTGTAGAGCAAAGATCCAAGGGCAAAATCAGAGTTCATTGAGGTATTTCTCTGATTCCTTCTGTTTTATGCTTTAGACCTCCATTAGAACTCTTCTAGGGCTAGTTTGATGCATTTTCCAAGCCTTATAGTTGTATGGATGCATTGATAGGTCGAGATATCCCTAGATCTGTTCATTTAGGAGTTGTAGAGCCCGGATCTATTGCCTTTTTGAAGATGCTTTGCATAAGAACCCTAGATCTAGCCTTTATTATGCTTTTTGAGCCTTATTACCTTCTTGGTCGCTTATGGGAACGTAAAGATAGAATCTTTACGTGCTAATCGAGTTAAGGAAGCCCAGATCTAAAAGTTCCAGACGTTGGATTCAAGCAGAATCGAGTTTAGAGTAGCTGCATGGCTGTGACTCGGCGAGTCGAAAGAACGACTCGGCGAGTCAAGTCGCGAGTTCCGTGTTTCCCCTTTTTGAGCGATGTCGAGTGGAAGCCTGTGAGTATTAGAGTGGACTCAGTGAGTTGGAGGGCAGACTCAGTAATGGAGGGACTCGACGAGTTATTCATACAACTCGGCGAGTCCAAGGCAATCTTCTTAGCTCAAGAACAACTCGTCGAGTTGTTCATATGACTCGGCGAGTCAGATGAAGATTGTCTGAGTTCTTGGATCGAGAGGGTACTCGTCGAGTCGATGCCATACTCGACGAGTAGCCACGAGTAGGGTTGAGAAGTGAGACTAGAGACTCGGCGAGTTGGCGGCCTAACTCGGCGAGTCAGGTCAACTGTGGGCTGACTTTGACCGAGAGAGTTGACTTTGACCAAGGGTAAAAGAGTCATTTTACCCCAGTGCAGTGTGTAGCATTTGATTGAGTGTGTTTATGGATTTGTAGCCGGGGAGATACCGGAGCAGCAGCAGTTAGCTTCCAGAGCCATTCATACAGCAGCCAGTTCACGGGGTGAGTTTCCTTTCAGTAGGAACGGGTCTACGGCCACAATGTCGGCATGTTTAGTTAGCAGTAGTCCCGGACTTTAGTCCGATGCAGTAGTTAGAGTGCTTGATGTCTTTGTGATTCAAGCATGTTTGTGTTATGTGTTCCGGACTCTGTTCCGATGCAGTATGCAGTATATGTGTCTATATTAGTTGATATGTGTTATGCTATGTCATGATCAGCCAGTTCCGGACTTCGGTCCGATGCAGGGGACAAGGTCCCAGTCAGTTCCGGACTTCGGTCCAATGCAGCTAGTTCCGGATTTCGGTCCGATGCAGTTAGTTTCGGACTCCGGTCCGATGCAGGGGACAAGGTCCCAGTCAGTTCCGGACTTCGGTCCGATGCAGCTAGTTTCAGACTTCGGTCTGATGTAGTGGGCAAGGCCCAGTATGTGCTTTATATGTATTGTATGGTATGTGGTAGTTTACGGGAGCTCACTAAGCTTCGTGCTTACAGTTTCAGTTTTGGTTTCAGGTACTTCCGCAAGTAAAGGGAAGAGCTCGGGATGATAGCATCGCACACACCACAGCTTCAGTTTTGTCCTGGGAGTTGATTTAGTTTTCTTGATATGTTTGGAGACAGTTGTGACACAGTTTTTCTCACAGTATTTTGTTATGGTTTTTGAGACACGCAGCATATGGTTTTATTATGTGATACTCAATTTCGTGGGTTTTGTTATAATAAAAATCAAAATTTTTGGGTGGTATTTTTGGGTTGTTTCAAGTTGGTATCAGAGCCTTGGTTTGAGGGATTCGGATACACCTCCGGGTGCATCTGAACTCAAACTAAGGGAAAGGTAAAAAGATTTTCAAAAAGAAAAATGTTTTCGAATGAAATTTTGAAAAGCACTTAGAAAGAAAAGAATTTTCAAACAAGATAAGGGTGTGGTGCATGCGATCAACCGAGCTCAAGTAAGTACTCCCAAATTACCAATACAAGTTTTATTATTATGATTAATTGTTCCAGTTTCAGTAGAACAACATGCTAGTATAGGACTAAGGTTCTAGGAGGATGCCTTATGTGCCTGCTATATGTGTTACATCTTTATGAGAATTGCATGCTAGTATTGAGTAGACAGCAGTAGGATAGCCTGTTTAGGTTATGCCTGGTAGCGCGAGCTTAGCATTGTATGCTAGTACAGTTTCTTGTTATGAGAATAGTTTTGCCTGAGTATGTTTCCTTTATCCGAATGTTGCTTGCTTTGTGCTTTGTGGGACTTTGAGTGGTGGGGGTTAGACATTAGGTGAATATGTCACATCACATGTGAGCAGGGTTGAATAATCTCAGAGTGCTGGATTTGGCCCTATTGCGCAGCTCTTGTCTGAGTCCAACCGTTGTAGGGACGAGTCTTTTACTCGAAGGATTATCCGAGCCTCATTGCATGTGATGGTATTCAGGTGGTGGCTAATTAGCATTACAAGGAGGCCTTCAGCAGCTGAGGACTGGTTTGAGTGGAGTCAGAGATTTCCCTAGGGCAAGCCTAGGATGAGAGTAGCAGAGATCAGTAGTAGTAGAAGTGACTTGGTGGAGTCAAGGCAGTTCTTGAGGAAAGTACGGATAGATGTGGAAGGTAGTATGGGCCCGTACTACTGAAAGCAGAGGATCCGTACTCGAATCAAGGAAGGCCGAGACAAGACCAGGGAGCTAGTAGTAGTATCAATGATCCCTTGATATATTTCAGTTTTCTGATGTTGTTATGATGTGTTTCAGAATGGTGGTTTTGCGTCCGAGGACAGCAGCCGGCAGTGGAGGTGCCGGGGAGGGATCAGGATCAGGCTCGGGGGATGAGCGCATGGATGAGCAGACCAGAGAGTTTCTTTCTTCAGAGATTACTCGTATCATTTTAGAGCAGACTCCTGTGATCTTCGGTTCGATCAAGGAGGGTATCCTAGAGCTGATGGATGAGGGATTGGGCACCTTCCGTGCCGAGATGGCAGCTATGATGGGGTCACGTACACTTACTTTCAGGGAGTTCAGGGCATGTGGAGCTCCAGACTATCATGGGGCGCGGGAACCCATAGCGAGTACTAGATGGTTGGCGGATGTGGCCAACGCGTTCCGCACTAGCAGGTGTCCCGAGGGGGACAAGGTCAGATTGGCGTCTTGTCTTCTGAAGGACAGGGCACGGGATTGGTGGGAGGAGGTCGGACATACCATTGGAGATGATGCAGTGTTGGATGCCATGACCTGGGCTGATTTCTCTACCAGGTTCAGGGCGGAGTTTGCACCAGTTATTGAGGTGCAGCAGTTAGCTAGAGAGTTTCAGGATCTCACCCAGACTACAGAGACCGTGGCGGAGATCACCGCCAAGTTCAGGGAGAGGGCTCTTCTTGTTCCTCAGTATGTGGCCGATGAGGAAATGAAGAAGGCCTGTTATCATGAAATGTTGCGGAGTGATATCCGTCAGTTTGTAAGCCGGTCCAGCTGTAAAACGCTGGATGACATGATTGCTAGGGCTCGGGAGAGGGAGATTGATCTCGAGATGGAGAAGAAGAGGAAACCGGAGGCGGTTTCGGGTACAGGAGGTTCGGGCAAAAAGCCCAAGGTTTCTGATCATAGATCCAGGAGTCAGCAGAGCCACGGTCGATATGGCAAGTGTGGGAGATTGCACGAGGGGGTGTGCAAAGCAGGGAGTTCCGGTTGCTACAAGTGCGGTCGGACTGGGCATTTGAGCAGGGATTGTACGGCCCCTGCTACTGCCGTTGCAGCATCAGATCTGATTTGCTTTCAGTGCAATCAGAGGGGACATAAAAAGTCCCAGTGTCTGAGCTTAGCTGCAGTAGGGAAGGTGGCTGCACCTGCCCCTGCTACTTTGAGGATTACAGATGGCCGGCAGGGCCGAGCCGAGGCACCAGTGGCGAAGAGTAGGGCGTTTCAAATGACAGCAGAGGAGGCGCGATCGACTCTTGATATGGTGACGGGTATGTATCTTCCCTTCATCTCTTTATTATTATTGATTGATTATTGCTTATGATTGTATGTTTTATATAGGGTCGTTCTCTGTGAACGACATTTCTGCTATGGTATTATTCGATTCGGGGGCTACCCGATCATTTGTATCACTTGCACTTAGCAAGAGATTTAGCAGAGCTCCAAGGGAGCTGGATTTTCTACTAAAGGTTGAGATAGCGGATGACAGGACCGTGAGGGTCGCTAGAGTGCATAGAGGGTGTTCTCTTCAGTTGTTTGACGAGCAGTTTTCGGTGGACCTGGTTCCTATTCCCCTGTGAGGGAATAAGGTTATTGTGGGCATGGATTGGCTAAGCCCCAATGGGGCGGTGATTGATTGTGAGCTTCAGCTAGTGAGGGTTCGCACTCCCAGTGGGGGAGAGTTAGTGATTCAGGGCGAGAGGCCACAGCGCGGACCGACCTTTTGTTCCGCCGCAAGGGCGAGGCGCTATTTTCAGCAGGGTTGCGCTGGTTATGTAGCTTATGTCTTGGATGCCCGGGAGAAGGGCAAGGCGACAGTTGATGATGTTCCGATAGTGCGAGACTTCCCGGATGTATTTCCCGAGGATTTACCGGGGATACCTCCTGAGAGGCAGGTTGAGTTTAGGATCGACCTGATTCCTGGTGCGACTCCGATAGCCAAGGCACCGTATCACCTAGCTCCCCCTGAGATGCAAGAGTTGTCTACACAGCTGCAGGAGCTGCTAGACAAGGGTTTCATTCGGCCGAGCAGTTCGCCTTGGGGAGCGTCGATCCTGTTTGTGAGGAAGAAGGATGGGTCGCATCGTATGTGTATAGATTACCGGGAGTTGAATAAGGTAACGGTGAAGAACCGTTACCCACTTCCGAGGATAGATGATTTGTTCGACCAGCTTCAGGGAGCGTCTTGGTTCTCCAAGATCGATCTACGCTCCGGGTATCATCAGATGCGGGTTAGGGATGAGGATGTGCAGAAGACTGCTTTCAGGACCAGGTATGGTCATTATGAGTTTGTGGTGATGCCATTTGGGCTCACCAATTCCCCAGCCGCGTTCATGGACCTCATGAATCGCGTGTGTAGGCCGATGCTGGATCGGTCAGTGATAGTATTCATAGATGATATTTTGGTATATTCCAAGACGCAGGAGCAGCACGAGGAGCACCTGAGGGAGGTGCTGGAAGTTTTGAGGAGGGAAAGACTTTTCGCAAAGTTCTCCAAGTATGAGTTCTGGTTGCGCGAGGTGCAGTTCCTTGGTCACCTCGTCAACCAGAAGGGTATTTTGGTGGATCCGGCCAAGATAGAGGCTGTGATGCAGTGGGAGGTCCCGAAGTCTCCATCTGAGATTCGGAGCTTCCTAGGGTTGGCAGGGTATTACCGGAGATTCATTCAGGATTTCTCCAAGATAGCAGTGCCGCTCACCCGACTGACCAAGAAGTCGGTGGTATTTCGTTGGGGGCCCGAGCAGCAAGCAGCGTTCGAGACCCTCAGGCAGAGATTGTGCGAGGCTCTGATCCTTACCTTGCCAGAGGGAGTAGAGGACTTCGTAGTTTACTGTGATGCCTCAATCACAGGTATGGGAGCAGTGTTGATGTAGCGAGGCCATGTGATAGCTTACGCCTCGAGGCAGTTGAAGCCTCACGAGGCTAACTATCCTACCCATGATTTAGAGCTGGGGGCGGTTGTGTTTGCCCTCAAGATTTGGAGGCATTATCTTTATGGGGTCCGTTGTACTATCTACACGGATCACAAGAGTTTGGGGTACCTTATGGATCAGCCGAGTCTGAACATGAGGCAGAGGAGGTGGTTGGATGTGCTGAAGGATTATGATTGTGAGATCCTTTACCATCCAGGGAAGGCCAACGTGGTGGCCGACGCCCTCAGCCGCAAAGTGTCGGCAGCCCCTATCAGAGATTTGTGTTTGAGGATGACAGTGATTACTCCGTTGTTGGAACAGATCAGGGAGGCTCAGGTTGAGGGCCTCAAGGAGGAGAGGAAAAAGTGTGAGAGGATAGTGGGTCGAGTATCTTCGTTTGGTTATGATAGTTGGGGATTGCTGACACTTCATGGGAGAGTGTGGGTACCGTACTGGGGTGGGGTACGGAAGGTGTTGATGGATGAGGCTCATAAGTCTCGATTTTCTATCCACCCAGGGGTGACGAAGATGTATAGAGATCTTCGACCCGATTATTGGTGGCCCTGCATGAAGCGGGATGTCGCTTGGTATGTTGAGAGGTGCCTGACCTGCAGGAAGGTCAAGGCGGAGCACCAGAGGCCTCACGGCAGGATGCAACCGTTAGAAATTCCCGTGTGGAAATGGGAGGACATCACCATGGATTTTGTCACCAAGCTTCCCAGGACCGCACGAGGAGTAGATTCGATATGGGTAGTAGTGGATCGGTTGAAGAAGAGTGCTCATTTTATCCCGATCCAGGAGAGTATATCAGCAGAAAAGTTAGCCGATATCTATGTGCGTGAGATCGTGGCACGTCATGGAGTGCCGGTATCGGTAGTGTCAGACCGAGATGTCCGTTTTACATCCAGATTCTGGAAGCGGTTTCACGACGAGATGGGTACTCGTCTTCATTTCAGCACCGCTTTCCACCCTCAGACGGACGGGCAGAGCGAGAGGACGATTCAGACTCTCGAGGACATGCTCAGGGCGTGTGTTCTAGACTTCGGTGGCAGTTGGGATACGTATCTTCCGTTAGCGGAATTTTCGTATAACAACAGTTATCATGCGAGCATTGATCGACCTCCCTTTGAGATGCTTTATGGGAGGAAGTGTAGGAACCCGATTTATTGGGGCGAGGTCGGTCAGCGAGTCGTTGGGAGCACAGAGGTGGTGCTCAAGACGACCGAGTTGATTCATCAGGTCCGTAGTAGACTGCAGACTGCGCAGAGTCGGCAGAAGAGCTACGCCGACAGGAGGCGTTCAGACTTAGAGTTCCGGGTGGGCGATATGGTCCTCGTGAAGGTCTCACCCTGGAAGGGTGTCATCAGGTTTCGGAAGAGGGGCAAGCTGGGCCCCAGGTTCATTGGTCCTTTCAAGGTTTTGGCCCGTGTGGGTCGGGTTGCTTATCGGTTGGATCTTCCTGTAGAGCTTAGCCAGATCCACAACATTTTCCATGTGTCTCAGTTGAGGAAGTGTTTGGTGGATGAGTCAGCAGTTGTTCCCCTAGAGGATATTCAGGTTGATAGCAGCCTGAATTATATTGAGAGGCCGGTCGCGATTCTGGACCGTAAGACAAAGACCTTGAGGAACAAGGCAATTCAATTAGTGAAGGTGCAGTGGCAGCACCGGAAGGGGTCTGAGTGGACGTGGGAGGCTGAGGAAGAAATGAGAGAGCACTACCCGGAGTTTTTTGTAGATTCAGTCGTAGCAGACTTCGAAGACGAAGTCTGAGACAAGTGGGGGAGAATTGTAACGCCCCATCTCTGGTATGTTGTTCCTGTGGCATTTATTTTAAAAGTTTTATTGAGGGACTTGGCGAGTCTATGGCCTGACTCGTCGAGTAGGGTCGAGTTTTCGTGCACGTGTTAGTCGGCGACTCGGCGAGTCCATATTCGGGACTCGGCAAGTCTGCTTGCCTGGAAGAAACCCTAAATCCCCAGGTTGCTCACTATTTAAGCAATGCTATGTGCACCAAACTCGCCTCCTTCACCCTCAGAGAGTTGTGAGAAAACCCTAATCCATCCCTTATTGTTTTAAGTGCTTTTGTGTGTGGATTTTGAAGGCTTGAAGAAAAAGAAGAAGAAAGGAGCAAAGAGAAGAGGTGTAGAGCAAAGATCCAAGGGCAAAATCAGAGTTCATTGAGGTATTTTTCGGATTCCTTCTGTTTTATGCTTTAGACCTCCATTAGAACTCTTCTAGGGCTAGTTTGATGCATTTTCCAAGCCTTATAGTTGTATGGATGCATTGATAGGTCGAGATATCCCTATATCTGTTCATTTAGGAGTTGTAGAGCCCAGATCTATTGCCTTTTTGAAGATGCTTTGCATAAGAACCCTAGATCTAGCCTTTATTATGCTTTTTGAGCCTTATTACCTTCTTGGTCGCTTATGGGCATGTAAAGATAGAATCTTTACGTGCTAATCGAGTTAAGGAAGCCCAGATCTAAAATTTCCAGACGTTGGATTCCAGCAGAATCGAGTTTAGAGTAGCTGCATGGCTGTGACTCGGCGAGTCGAAAGAACGACTCGGCGAGTCAAGTCGCGAGTTCCGTGTTTCCCCTTTTTGAGCGATGTCGAGTGGAAGCCTGTGAGTAGTAGAGTGGACTCAGTGAGTTGGAGGGCAAACTCAGTAATGGAGGGACTCGACGAGTTATTCATACAACTCGGCGAGTCCAAGGCAATCTTCTTAGCTCAAGAACAACTCGTCGAGTTGTTCATATGACTCGGCGAGTCGGATGAAGATTGTCTGAGTTCTTGGATCGAGAGGGTACTCGTCGAGTCGATGCCATACTCGATGAGTAGCCACGAGTAGGGTTGAGAAGTGAGACTAGAGACTCGGCGAGTTGGCGGCATAACTCGGCGAGTCAGGTCAACTGTGGGCTGAATTTGACCGAGAGAGTTGACTTTGACCAAGGGTAAAAGAGTCATTTTACCCCAGTGCAGTGTGTAGCATTTGATTGAGTGTGTTTATGGATTTGTAGCCGGGGAGATACCGAAGCAGCAGCAGTTAGCTTCCAGAGCCATTCATACAGCAGCCAGTTCACGAGGTGAGTTTCCTTTCAGTAGGAACGGGTCTACGGCCACAATGTCGGCATGTTTAGTTAGCAGTAGTCCCGGACTTTAGTCCGATGCAGTAGTTAGAGTGCTTGATGTCTTTGTGATTCAAGCATGTTTGTGTTATGTGTTCCGGACTCTGTTCCGATGCAGTATGCAGTATATGTGTCTATATTAGTTGATATGTGTTATGCTATGCCATGATCAGCCAGTTCCGGACTTCGGTCCGATGCAGGGGACAAGGTCCCAGTCAGTTCCGGACTTCGGTCCAATGCATCTAGTTCCGGATTTCGGTCCGATGCAGTTAGTTCCGGACTCCGGTCCGATGCAGGGGACAAGGTCCCAGTCAGTTCCGGACTTCGGTCCGATGCAGCTAGTTTCAGACTTCGGTCTGATGTAGTGGGCAAGGCCCAGTATGTGCTTTATATGTATTGTATGGTATGTGGTAGTTTACGGGAGCTCACTAAGCTTCGTGCTTACAGTTTCAGTTTTGGTTTCGGGTACTTCCGCAAGTAAAGGGAAGAGCTCGGGATGATAGCATCGCACACACCACAGCTTCAGTTTTGTCCTGGGAGTTGATTTAGTTTTCTTGATATGTTTGGAGACAGTTGTGACACAGTTTTTCTCACAGTATTTTGTTATGGTTTTTGAGACACGCAGCATATGGTTTTATTATGTGATACTCAGTTTCGTGGGTTTTGTTATAATAAAAATCAAAATTTTTGGGTTGTATTTTTGGGTTGTTGCAAGTACACAGAACAGCCATGCACTTCAGGTCTACTGTGTGACTGGTCCGCCGCACCGGCCTTCAGTCCACCTGGTCCACCCTCCGAGTCTAGCCACATATATCGAGTCTACAGTGTGATTGGTCCGCCCGCACCGGGCCTTCAATCCATCTGGTCCACTCTCTGAGTCTACAGTATGACTGGTCCGCCCGCACTAGGCCTTCAGTCAGCCTGGTCCACTCTCCGAGCCTCGGCACGTCTGGTCCGCCCTTTTGGGGCCTACAGCCTATCCGGACCGCTAACTAGGCCTTCGTGATAACCGGTCCGCCCTAGGTATGTTGGCCTACAGCACAAAGCAGGACCCGCCTCAACCCAACCCCAGTCCAAAAACCATGTGCACATAAACATTCAATCATAAAACAAATCAAATCCAATCAAACCGATCTAACAGATCACATAGCGTAACATCATCCTAACCAAGATACCGACCTAACCGGTCACTAGCATAGCATCATCCTATATACCAGGACACCGACCTTAACCAGGTCTCTAACATATACCATCCGAACTAGCGGATGCAAACATAGCAAAGCAAAACATAACAACGATACCCGGATCACAATCCGATATAGGGCCGGCCTTGGTGTCATAGACCCTGTCGATATAGTGAGGATAACTCACCTCGCAATTGCCGACTGAAAAGATAAGACCAAGACGCTCCGACCACTGAAACGATCTCCACCACTAGCCAACACCAACACTGAACTCAAAATAAAAGCCAACAATTACCAAA
Organism: Lactuca sativa; assembly: GCF_002870075.4. Lineage (NCBI taxonomy): Eukaryota > Viridiplantae > Streptophyta > Magnoliopsida > Asterales > Asteraceae > Lactuca > Lactuca sativa. Next base: position 192,852,525 of record NC_056624.2, read on the forward strand.
ATACCCCTGGAAGTCAACTGGTCAACCCTTGGTCAAAGTCAAAGTCAACCTCCCGACTGACTCTACTCGCCGAGTCAACCCGATGACTCGTCGAGTCCCCATGCTCAGAACTTCCCCAATCGGCGACTCAACTCGCCGAGTCACCCCGAGACTCGTCGAGTCCAACAACTCTGAGTCCCCTCGCACTCAACTCACCGAGTCCTCCCTTGACTCACCGATTCACAATTCAACCAGAAGAAGGTTAGGACCTCACGACCAGACTCGACGGGTCCAAGGCTATCTTCAACCAACTCGCCGAGTTGTTCTTCCAACTCGTCGAGTTTCTGCCCACCTTCATGCAACTCGCCGAGTACACCCATGTGACTCGCCGAGTGCCACTAGCTCTTAACCCATACAGAGGCTTTCCAAGCCATGCAGGGTCTCAAATCCATAGATCTACTCTTATACAAGCCATCCATCATGTAAAGTGGCAAACTTTACGTGAATCCAAGTAGATCTAAGCATTTTACACTCTAGGGTTTGGGTTTGGGACAAAAGGGCTTCATCAACCATTCTTGGGCAGCACCTTTACAAAAAATAGGATCATTACAAGCTTGGATCTGAAGTTTCAACTTCAGATCTAGCTTCTAAACTTGCAATTGAATCCACTCAAGCCATAATCCCCAAAATAGCAACTAAGAACAAATCAAGAAGAAGGAAACTCAAGGTAACAAATTGTTACCTCAGAAATGATCCAAAGGAGGAGTAGATCCCTGATCTACAATAATATCCAGATGTTAGCCTCTTAATCTTCAACCTTCTTCTTCTCAAGTTCTCTTCCCAAGCTCTAATTCTTCGTTAATGGAGGTTATACACGATTCTAGGGTTTTCTGGACTTCAAGAGAGGGTAAAGAGGCTGGGGAGAGGGTATAATGTCCTTTATATAGGGATCATCCTCCGAAATTAGGGTTTTCTCCACACAGCACCAACTCGCCGAGTCCAGCCGCCGACTCGCCAAGTTGGCCACTTAACACGCGACCCTACTCGTCGAGTCCACCCATGGACTCGTCGAGTCCACCATTCACATTTACACTTTGAACCCTGAACTTGCACTTCTGAACTCAGGATGTTACAATTCTCCCCCACTTAAATTAGGCTTCGTCCTTGAAGCCTGCAGCAACACAACTCCAGAACTACTTTCGCAATGCACCACCTGGCATTAACCAGACCAGGTTCCTCAAAACTCAACCACCGAAACCCAAAACCCAACTTTCCCTCCCGCGGTGTTCTGACCACCGCTTCAAGCCGTCCATCGGCCTCGTCCTCTGATAACCACACTTATCAATCGAGTACCATTCCATGATACTTCACTCGCTCCAAATCACGCCAATCACTTGACTCATTCGAGCTAGAAATAACCCTGAACCAACGGAATCCCGATCGGAGTCCAACTTTATCCACTCCATGTTGACAGAAGGACACATCCTTCAGCCTCAGAGAAACTCCCTGTTAGATTAGTGTCTAAGTCCATAACTATTTTGGTATGTACTTGACCCGATGGTGCATGGTCCTTTTGGGTTGCCTTCACCAAAGCAACTTGATTGGAGAGATAACTAGAGAGAGAGGTTATTATGATTTATTAATATGTTATAAGAATAATATATTAAAGGAGAAATCATATTTGTTTAATTAATATTGGTCAATAATTAATTAAGAATTAATTTTGTGATCAAATGTAATTAATTAAACTAGAGGGGCTGAATTGTAATTATGTGATAGTTGCAAAATAGGGCAATGGTTATCCTTGTTAAAGGATGGACGAATTCAAGGATAAGCATATCCTTAAAATCGTCCAAGGTCCAAGAGATAGGGATTTTCAAGGCTTATCTTATGGTTGCTTGATGGGCAAGTAACTAGATAAGGATAAGGACTGAAACCCTAATCCCAACCCTATATAAAGACCCCTAAGGCCTTAGGATTTCATGCACTTGATCCCTAGAGCATCTAAGGACGAATTTCTACCTCTCTCCTCTCTCTTTATACCTTCTCCACTTGCTTATGGTGTTTGTTAGCCATTAGAGGAGTGACACTTGTGACTCTAAGCCTTCCAAAGTCAATTCAAGGAGGAATTGGGATTGTTATTGCTACATAACAATCAAGGTAATATCATAAACCTAATTATATGTTAATATCGAATTCCATATGCTAGAATTAGGGTTTATAGTTGATATGTGCATAATTAGTTCATATTAAGTATACATTTTTACTCATTTATTAGCTAAATTATTGCATATTATGGACAAAAGGTACTTAAAAGTGTTAAATTATGTTTTTCAGTCCAAAGATGAAGCTCGGAAGCGAAAGGAAGCGGGAGAAACAGTTAGAAGATCGAGAATGGAATAAAGAAGGAAAACACTAAAAAAGGCACCTACTCGGCGAGTCATATCGTCTACTCGGCGAGTCCAATCGAAGGATCGAGAAGATAATGACTCGGGATCCCAAAGAGTTATCGCAATAGGGGGAATGTGAGAGGGACTCGACGAGTCACCACTTGACTCGACGAGTCGATTCGATATATTTAAAGATAATTCCACGGATCGATAGGGAAGAGTTCTGGGACGATTCAGAAGTGCTTCGCTACGATTAAGAAGCCAGAAAAACCCTAGAAGACGACGGAAGGAAGCTAGAATTCAATTCCGGAGAGTAATTAAGGCAAAATTTCATCATTCCACTTATTCTTTTGTTTTGTCATCATGATTAAGCAACTTGACTTTGTTTTTTGCTGTTATTTACTTTAATTATGAGCTAAAACCTTTAGAATTCTGTTTGGGGATACAAAGTTGACAATATGGTTTGATTGATTGGTAGGATTAATTCCAAGTTGATGAATTTTTGTTATTTTAGCTTGCTAAAGAACCTTGTGTGTGAATGATAATTGATTTTCTGTTAATAGGAAGGTAATTAATTAGCATGAACATTTATTGATTATTGACCTCATATGCTATGTGATCACTATGCTATATGTCTAGGATTAATGAATATGAAACTAGAATTAATAAGAAAATTGAGTAAATTCATGTGCAAGCTTGTAAGATGACCATCAAACAAGGAGTTAATTAATAGAATAAATTAGTTAACTATTGCAAGTCTAACTTAATCCGAATAATTAATCTAGTGAATATAATTAAATTAGACAATTGGCCACTGTTTAAGTTAGTTTATTTGCTAAGGATTAGGGTAGTGAACACGAATCTAATCACTTGAATCGGTAACCAACGAAAGAATTAATCCATTGCACCATTACCTTGAAATCAACCATAGAGTTAACCGAGTTGAACTAAACAGAAGTTCCTTTCCAATTATTGAATCTAGTTAAGTCGTTATTTTCTAGTCTTAAATTAGTAATAGTTAGTAAGTTTCTAGTCTTGTAAAACTAGAGAAAACCCCTACTTCTTAATTAACTTAGATTAAATTAGTTTTTAGTTTAATTTGTCGTTCCCTGTGTTCGATAACCTGCTTATTTAGCTATACCACAATTGATAGGTTCACTGCCTTTTGTGTGTTATTTGATAATTAAAAGTAGGTTTAAAACTAAGTGAGTTTACACACATCAATAGTCTTGGATAACAAGCATGTACAATAGAGAAACCTAGATCCAAGCATTAGGGTTTGTATGAGCACATAGGATGTCTTATGACCAAAACCCGTCAGTGGTATCAGAGCCTAGTCTGGTTTCTATTGTATTGATGCTTAACATGTTCAAAAAATTCGTTTTTTGGTTTCTGGAGGCTGGACTTGCTGAGTCCATGCAGACTCGACGAGTCAACTCGTCAGATGGAGGGTATTTCGCGATTTCTTGCTGTTTTTGCTTAGGGATAGTTACCTTATCATATTAGATCAATATAAATCCGATTTTATGATATATTTTACTATATTCTTGATCTAATTGAAGATATTTATCAATTAATAAGATAATTGTTTCCTTATGTGATAATTGATTAATTATTTTGACTAATTTGATAAATTGTTTTGCAAGAAATCATTAAATAAATCAAATATGGATAATTATATGATTAATTGTTAATTTAGATTATTTGTTATTTGATCCTTGTTGTTATGAAAAGTTTCATATTTTCCCCTCAGGTTTTATAGTTTAAATTTGAACCCAAAAGTTTTGTTGTTTTGAAATTTAAATAGTTAAAACCCTAATGTTTTGAAAAAGGTTTCAAAACTTGCCCTCAAGTTTTGGAATTTAAATTTTGATTAAATGGTTTAATTTTGATGTATATTTAAATTCTAAACCCTAATGTGTTGAAATGTTTCAAAACTTGCCCTCAAGTTTTGGAATTTAAAAGTTGATTAAAAGTTTAATTAGGAATGTTAAATTCTAAAACTCTAGTATAGTTTTGAAAAAGTTCAAATCACACCCTTATGGTTTTATTAATTAATTAAGGTGTATAATTAAAAGAGGTTTAATAAATCCATAAAAGTTTAGGTTTACAATTTAATTGAATTAAAAGTAGAATTGTTAAATTAGACCACCTAGTATTTTGAAAGTATAAAATACAGCCTATACTATATATAACATTAAAAGTCTAACATTATATATATATGTATGAGTAACAGTCAGTCTTACCGTTAGTAGGCCTCATTCACGAAGCTGGTCTATAAGGGGTGTTTAAGGAAATTGCCTATAAAATGGCGATTGAATGGGTATCCACTCTTACCCACCGCACTCTTGACTAGTGGAGGGTCATTAGCCGAACGGGTAGGATAGGACGAAATCTTCCATTATAAGTATAATGAATTATTAAAGTAACAAAATGTTTTCATAAAATTCCCAATCTTAGTTACTTAGGCAAAAGTGAATTGATGCAATTCCATGAAATTACACTTTGTGCCCTTGCGAAGACGTTAGTGGAGCATGTGTGGTTTACCGGCACACTAAATGGTTCTAAGCAAAGGTAGCAAAGGGTGACTCAATGTTTGTCATAGTTCGGTGGAACGTGTGTGGTTTACCGGCACATCGAATAGGTGACTGTAGCATGTGAGGGCACCATGTAAGTTTGCATGGTTATTCACACCCGCTTTGTAATCCTCGGCATCCTAGTCACAAACAAGAGGGGCATATCGAGATTTAAACATGCCATTGAAAGTTCAATGAATCTCAAAGGATCTAGGAGTTTTCATAGATTTAAAACTTAAATTCTTTTTTGTTTTTCGTGGTGGAAATTAGTGAATCGTCATTCACTTACCTTCAAATATTCTGCAATTAGGGTTACGGCATCCCTCTCCCGAGTTGTAGAATATTATGTTGGGTCCTAGCCTTAGTATCTCATTTGGGTGATTTACGAAGGATTCAATCAATCAACTAACTTGAATTTTTTTTCTCCCGTTTTGTAGATGTCAAAGTTCGACAACTATGGTCTTCCCAAATCCCATGGAACAAGCATTCCACATGAAGATGATATTCCACGATTCGATCGAGGAACAAGAGATCATACTTCACTTCCTCCTCCTCCTCCTCCAATTATTCTCCCTAACCCACAAGTTCAAAGGCTTGAAAAGTTCAAGATCACTCAATCCCTTTAGGCAAGTAAACATAAAGAAGGAAAGTCGGTGTGTGCACACGTCCTAGGGATGAAGTCACACATTGATAGGTTAAGAATGTTGGGATCCGTTGTCTGTGAGGAAATGGCTGTTGATTGGGTTCTTCAGTCACTTCCTAACTCATATAGTGAGTTCGTAAGAGAGTACTATATGATGAACCGCAACGTGACCCTTATAGATCTCACCTATATGCTTATTGCTGCTGAATCAGCAATGGGTTGGCGCAATAGAAAAGCAAAGTTGATTGGTGAATCTGTCTTCAAGACCTCTATGGATATAGACAATGGCAACGAAAGACATGCAATGATCTAAAAGTTTGATCATAAGAGAAAGGCAATGTCTGAAGTAGTTCCATGTCAAGTTCCAAAGGAGTCAATTTGCTTTTATTGCCAAGAGAAAGGGCATTGGAGACGAAGCTGCCCCATTTACCTAAGAGATCTAAGAGATGGGAGAGTCGAAACGTATGGCTCTAATATAGGTAAAATCCATTAACTAACTCTTTTAAGCTTCTATTATAGATTCTTAATACATAATGTGATAAGATTACAATTGATGTTTTGTAAGATCGATGAGAAGAAAAGGAGCTTAAAGGAAGAAGTGAGCAGAATCTAACCGTGAAGGAATGGATTTCGATCGCATTTCTCAAAGATTAGAATCTTAAGCTACTACTTAGAGTTAGAATTAGATTGCTAAGAAAGATGTATTAGCATAAGTTTTTCAATGAGTTGCATTGTAAGGACAAATTTTTCCGCATAAAATAAATTTTGATATTTTTTATATTATCCTTGCAATGGCTCATATGAAAAATTGATGTTTGAATGTTTCTATTATTAGTAATAATAGATTTGGTTCTTATTATGTTATTTATGGACAGTCGAGAGTTTACCAAATAGGGAGAGTTTCTCATCGCCCAAGTTTCAATTGGACAGAAACTTGGAATCATGCAACTTGGTTGCACGATGAATGAGAAATTTCATATTTGGAAATTAGACTAATTCATTGACAAAGTGTCAAGTGAAGGACTAGGAGATCGAGCACACAAAGTTGCGTGTTGATCAAGTCCACCATAAGAGTAACAAAGATATTCGTCATGTTTTACTAAAAGTTTAGTAAATATGATTACGCTTATAAGATTAAGTGTAATTCGGAATTGATTAAAAAGGTTTAAATCAATAGTAGAACGAATAAGAAGAATCAAGTAGGCAGAAAGATAAAAGTTTCTCCATTCTAAGAAGAACGGAGAGTAGCTTTTATGCTTTATGATAGGTCTTAATGAATAAGAACCATATCTCAATTGATCCTATAAGTAAGTCTTAGTACAATTGTATGTTTAAGAAAAGGAATCAAGGATTGAAGAAATGGTTAAATCAAGAAGTCAATCATACTTCGTTCCGAAAACAAGTCTTAAAGTTAAGATTGTGACAATGAGTGAAAAGTATTAAGAAGGTTTATAACATTCATCAAATGTGGAAATTTGTGATGTCTTGGATAAGACAAAGACCAACTAGGACCAATTTATGAAGAGTTTTGATAAAAGCTACACTAACTCTTGAATATTTGTTTGTCAAGAAATGTTTTGACAAAAGAATCTTATATGTCAAGGAGTCAGTGGGAGTCTTAATGGTCTTGAAAGGTTGCAAGAACAAATCAAATAAACCTTATCGATCATCACTAGCACACGAGTTGAGGTTTACAACCTATAGTGTCGACATTATTTTGTTTCTGTGCCATTCTAATTGAGTTAATTATGCATGTAAGTCCTATGAGTTCTCATTTGAATGCATAAAAGGCAAGGACCTTGATCAATGGAAAGTACATTGATAAGAAAAGGAGAGCTGCTTAACTACTTGGAAGACATGGTGGGCAGCTGTGTTACCATAAGGCAAGAAATCGAGATTAAGAAAGTTCGATCCATATGAGTTTGAATTTGTCGTAAACTTTGGTTTTGACAAATTCACATGAAAAAGAAAAAAAATACACCATTTAAATCTAAGTGTCATAAGATTTACTCCTTCATGAAAATGATTGTGAGGAAATGCTTTCACTAAGAAAGATTTTAAGAAGATAGTGATTGTAAAATTGCATTCTCGAATTCGATTATGGTTACGGTATCCCTTTCCATAATTTGAATTGTGAGGTTTGGCAATTGTTTACATACACATATGAACTATCTAAGGCAAAGGTGTATCAAGAAGCCTTGATAAAAGATTATCAAAGCACTAAGTATTAGAAACATGAACTTAAGAAATTCAATAAGCATTGTTAAGCTGTTTCTGAATACATGTCAAAGCTAGTGGGAGCATAAGTGTTATGTTTTATAGTAATCATCATGATAGTGGGAGCATAAAAGTTATGATTGTATGATTATTATGGAACGTATTGCAAGTTGGCAATATTAATTATAGAAACAAGAGTTATACCTTGCAAAGTCGTAAGGGTTGTAAAGTTGTTTTGCTATAATTAAGGGAGAGAATATTATGCTTCATTTCAAATCTAAAGGATTAGGTTGAGAAATGTTAATAAATTTAGTCAAGGGTACATAGTGTGTTCTTAAAATTTCGATTATGATTACGACATTCCTCTTCACAATTCGAATTTTGAGAACATAGCAAATAAAACATTATGCGTTGTGTCCTATACGCTTCGGGTATAGGATCGATTGCAAATGCTTTAATGTTTGACCATTCTAAAATTTTTCCAAATGTCTAGCGCATTTAGAGGGAAAAAGGACTAGAATCGGTGTTGACTAAAATAATTAAACAACTATCAAAGGACAATCCAAAGTTCGACGAGGATTGCTCGCTTGTGAATAATTGGAAGCATGGTATTGGATGGACCATATCGACATAGAAAAGAATGAGTTGTCATATGGAAATTATGGAAATGTTTCCATATTGGATGGACCATATCGACATCATTACGAATAGATAAGATTCTATTAAGAATGAGTTGTCATATGGAAATTATGGAAACGTGTCCATATTGGGAATTGAATATTGAAAAATCTATGACTAGATTAGAAACTTTTATGCAAAAGGATGTTCAAAGAATGTACTTTGAGTGAGAGACATCATATCTAAGGAATTGTCTGGTAACAATGTCCGATAGAGGACTTTGTAATATCATTGGCAATAGTCTTTGTGACTTTGGTGCAGTAACATTACAAAAGGATCATTGCATAGAATGTTAGAATCTAGCATATTCTATAAGTAGCAAGAATTTGATATTCTTTCACTTATGAAAAGGATTTGGAGTTGTGAAATGAGAATGATTGGAAATGTGTTCAATGTGATCTATTTCACAAAGTAAGAACCATAGGTAAACATTGTGTGCATGCTAGGAGCATGGGACAAGTGTTGTAATTCAAGTAAGAAGTTGATTACCCGAAACGACAAATAATGAGTAATCAATATGGTGATAAATAAAAGGCGTTTTATTTATACTCAAAGGTTTGAGGCCATATGGGATTAGTATTATTCTTGTGTTTCACATTTGCATGTTTTGACTTCCAGAATAATTGAGTTTAGTAAGAATAATCGAATTATTCGAACGAGCCACAGTCATTCATATGTTGGAAGTAGATATGAATGAAGATTGTCGTGAATTGGTGTGTGGATTGTCTAAAGAGCATTAGACATAAGCAAATGTTTGCTGCAACGTTCATGAGTGCTTATGAATATGAATTTGAGCATTGGATTAAACCCACGCTCACTTGGATCACTCCATGAATTGTATCACGAGTGATTGGTGAGACGATAACATCTTATATTCTTGAAACCGAGATGTGTGAGTTGTATCTTGCGAATCGGTTGCACATTGATAATATGTAAACACACTAGTAACTTGGTGTTATAAAACATATTGTTGTGTGTGATTTGGTGCGTGAGTGCAAGCAAGCATTGTATCAAAGTTTATCCATTCCTTTTATCCAAGGTAGGATAAAAGCGATATCTTTGGGCCCCTCGATGATTTAGTGATGACAAACGTAAATGCTCGGCCGGGCTACAGCTAATTTGATTTGTTCAATTAGTAAGTCGTCATAAATCGGGAATCGAGATATAGTACAAAGAGAATGATTTGAAATCATATCTCATATGATATTTAGAATGGAGGAATATATGATCCCTTATCTTAAGGACACACGTATCTGATATGATCAGAGTTGACAGCGGCTTTGGAAAGCTACGATTGCAGATCAGGATCTGAAGTCATACGCAGAATAGTTATTAGACTTATCCAAGCGGGAGACTGTTGGATTAGTGTCTAAGTCCATAACTATTTTGGTATGTACTTGACCCGATGGTGCATGGTCCTTTTGGGTTGCCTTCACCAAAGCAACTTGATTGGAGAGATAACTAGAGAGAGAGGTTATTATGATTTATTAATATGTTATAAGAATAATATATTAAAGGAAAAATCATATTTGTTTAATTAATATTTGTCAATAATTAATTAAGAATTAATTTTGTGATCAAATGTAATTAATTAAACTAGAGGGGCTGAATTGTAATTATGTGATAGTTGCAAAATAGGGCAATGGTTATCCTTGTTAAAGGATGGACGAGTTCAAGGATAAGGATATCCTTAAAATCGTCCAAGGTCCAAGAGATAGGGATTTTCAAGGCTTATCTTATGGTTGCTTGATGGGCAAGTAACTAGATAAGGATAAGGACTGAAACCCTAATCCCAACCCTATATAAAGACCCCTAAGGCCTTAGGATTTTGTGCACTTGATCCCTAGAGCATCTAAGGACGAGTTTCTACCTCTCTCCTCTCTCTTTATACCTTCTCCACTTGCTTATGGTGTTGTAAGCCATTAGAGGAGTGACACTTGTGACTCTAAGCCTTCCAAAGTCAATTCAAGGAGGAATTGGGATTGTTATTGCTACGTAACAATCAAGGTAATATCATAAACCTAATTATATGTTAATATCGAATTCCATATGCTAGAATTAGGGTTTATAGTCTTGGATAACAAGCATGTACAATAGAGAAACCTAGATCCAAGCATTAGGGTTTGTATGAGCACATAGGATGTCTTATGACTAAAACCCATCACTCCCATGAGTTCTCCTCCGCAATCTCATACCTATGTTGGACTGGTTCTAGCATCCTCGGGTTGGGAAAACCCGATACACTGACGACCCCTCCAAACATCCCCCAGGATGAATTTCCACCACATACATAATTCCTCGATCAAAATCAAACCGGAAATCCAAGATTCGATCACTACATCCCTTCTGAGCCTCTTGGCTCTACACCCGCGGAATTCCTTCCGTGACCTCAGCAGACATCCAACGCGGATGTGATTCCAAACTACCGCCGCAACACACTGCTCAATAACCATAATTGGGAACACCCCAATCATAACTCCGCACTACTGCTTTCACTTTCGTGAACTTACACTCCCTCTCGGAGCTACATTCCTTTCCCTTTCCTTACCAAGGAAATCCACTTGGATGCCTTGACACTACTACAAGTGCCACGGTGTTCACCCAATACTACACCATTTCCTTATAGCATAACCGCTATCCCATGCACCACACATACTCTGAATCTGCTCGCAGGGACTCTCGAATCCATGCACTACCTCCACTAATCATGATCAATATCCGGGGCCAGACCTTCTGATGCTATCACATCGCGACATACTCATTCCATATCCTCATACAGACCTAACAACACATGCAGAGTCTTCAGCATGACTGGACCGCCTTACCAGGCCTTCAGCCCATCTGGACCAGTCTCAGAACCTTCAGCAGGTCTAGACTGCCCTTTAGGGCCTTCAGCCTGTCTGGACCGTTCTCCGAGCCTTCAGCCTGACTGGTACGCCCATCGGCCTTCCATCTATCCGGACCGCTCAACTAGCATTCATCATCCCGCGTCATCCCTCCAGGAAAACTCTCCCATGCATACTGTTCTATCCCTCTAGGGGTTCCGAACTCTATCTCCACCCTACATACTCAAACCCGACCTGATCCTAGGCCTTCCACAATCAATCACCCTTGGTCTGCATCCCGCCCTTCCTGTCTGACACTCGCTCAAACCAGCCTACGCTCGATCTTCCGGAGAATTTCCAATTCTCCACCACTTAGAGCACTGACTATCAACCACCAGTCGCCATCACCGACCTCCCTTATCAACCCTACACAACACAAACCCTTCCACGCGAACTGATTCCCACTAGAACGAGCAACCTTCACAAAATTACATCACAACACTGATCATCTCGGGCTCAAAATAAACCTGACCTTCAGCTAACCACTCCTCAGACTGCAGATGCTACCCGACATTCAGACCAAAAGCCAGATTTCCCACTAATAATCCTCATGAATGCTAACCAACGAAATTCCGAACACCAAACCCATAACCAAACCATAACCCTCAAGGAACAACGAATACCATACCAAAAAAAAAATCACACAACGAGACTAGAAGATATACAATACTCCATAATAATCACAAGATAAAAAGACATTAAGAAAGAAACATACCCGCAGCTGCATCCGATACTGCCCTGACCTCCTCTGCTATAAGTTGAAAAGCACGACCCTGAGCCCTTGGGGGCTCCGCTCCACCCTGACCTCCACCCGTAATCCTCAAAGTGGCCGGTGCTGGAGCCTGCATCGGTCCTACAGCAAACTGTGGACAGTTGGCCCTCAAGTGTCCAACCTGATGGCAATGATAACAAATCCTCAAATCCTGAACCGGGGCTGTCTGCCGACAATCCCTTGCATAGTGCCCCTCATTTTCCGCACTTGCGGCATGCACCACCGGACCTACAAACTCCGGTGTGACCCTTCCCACACTTCCCACAAATGCGGTTGCTCTGATCTCCCAATCTAGAATCAACGGTCTGGGACCGTTTCGGCGCCGACTGCGACTGTTTCGAGGCCTGCCTCTATTCTCTCAACTGCAACTCAATCTCCAACTCACGCTACCTGGCGGCCTCCTGCAACTCTAACAAGGTCTCGCACCTCTGCGTAGACACAAACTACCTGATATCCCTCTTGAGCATACTCAGATATCGGGACATCTGAGCCTGCTCCGAAGCGAACTCAGGGCAAAACATAACCCTCTCAGTGAATATCCTGGTGATCTCCGTCACCGACTCCGAATCCTGCTTCAGCTCCAGGAACTCCTGTGCCAATCTCTCCCTCTCAACCCGCGGAACATAACGAGTGTTGAACATCTCCCGGAGCTGATCCCATGAAACCGCAGCCCTCTGCACATCCGAATATGACCCCGTGGTCAATCTCCACCAATCCTTCTGTAACGTCCCAAAAATACGAGCCAAAAATTTCATTTTTAAAACATGTACTTAGCAAAACATTAGGAATAAAACGTTCAATGATCATATCATTTCACAAAAGATATTGCATGTCTGGAAAACATTTTTATAAAACATAAAAGTGTCAGAGTACAAATCCCCAGGAAGATCTAATGATGCGGAATACAAGCATGTGTGTGATGTACCGCTACCGCGCCAGCTCCTTCCCCTTCGAAGAAGAGGTGCCTGAAACCAAAACTGAAACTGTAAGCACGAAGCTTAGTGAGTTCCCCCCATCATACCACATACCAAACAATCACATATCATACATACTGCCGGACAATTCTGGGGTGCCCGACCTACCCAGTACGGCCATTCAGGGGTGCTGACTACCCATGTCAAGCCATTCTGGGGTGCTGACTACCCATCGGTCCTAACGACCGAACTTGGGGACTATTCCCCTCTTACTACCACTATCACATATAACATATCATGCCAGCATATAAACATAACATCGCATACTGTCAGACATATCTGGGGTGTCTGACCTACCCTTCGGTCCTAACAACCGAACTCTACTACTATCACATATACATATCATGCCAGCATACAAACATATCAGGTAGTAGCAAACCTAGATGATATCACAAAGACAATCATCTAACATACAACTCCTACTGGTGGCCTGACATTGTGGCCGTAGACCCACCGCTACTGGAAGGTAACTCACCTCAAAGTAACTGTTGATTAGTATGGGAACTGACTGTCTTCTGCTGCTGCTGCTCCGGAAATCCTCCGGCTAATAATTCCCACAAAACACTTAGTCAAATACCGCTAACCGTCCTCAGGGTAAAATGACCATTTACGCCTAACCAAACCAAGAGTCAAAGTCAAAGTCAAAGTCAACTGCCAGTTGACCCGACTCGCCGAGTTGTCTTGCCAACTCGTCGAGTCCTTATCCCTTTGTCTGATCATAACCCGTCTCTACTCGTCGAGTTAGGCATTGACTCGACGAGTTTTCCTTCTAAACCAAAGACCAATAGTCCTTCATCCTACTCGCCGAGTGTAAGTCCCTAATTTGCCCGTGTATCAGTTAGATCCGTTTGATGGTGCGGAATCCCAATCAAACGGATGATGTCAGATCAAAAAGAAGAGAAGGAGAAGAAGGATAATATGAATCTTCGTATGAATTGATATGAATTAACATTCCAGATACAAAAGATTCACACACATACGCTCCTTATTCTCTCTGGCCGAAAACTCTCTACTGTTCATTTAGTTCATCAATCCCTACTCCTCACCCTAACACCTCTATTTATACTTGTAGAACATGGGCCGGAAACATATGGACCGTAAATGAGTTTACGGTCGTAAGGTGTTTACGGCCGTAAACTCAGCCGTAAACTAGACCATAAACTCATAAATATTACACAAAAATACAACTGCCCAGAAAAGTAAAGTATAAACCATATTTTGACCCAACAATCTCCCCCTTGGTTTATATCTTTCTTTTCTTAATGACCCAACAAGCTCCCCCTAAAAAGTAGCTGGCTTTCTTGATAATCTTCAATGGGAGCTTGGCTTTAGCTTTAACCTTCGATTTCTTCACAGCATCAGGATGAACATATGAATCTTCAATGAATGACTTCATCTTGAGCACTTGGGCATTTCTTCAGAATTTGGCATTGAACGCACGTTGGGTGAGGAGGCTTGACGTACTAATTCTTGAAAGATAACGCTTTCAGCTTGAGAATCTTCAGAGAGAACAAATCTTCTAGATCACTTTAGTAGGTACAAAGATAGCAGCAGACTGATTGAGGAGGCTTCAATGCAATCCGTCACATAATCTTCAATTGCAGCCTCACCTTTCTTATGGGGTTGAAGGATTGAATATCGAAAGAATAATCTTCATTTCTTACTCCTTCGAATGCGAATTCTTCGATTCTTACGGACGAGGCTTTGGCTCAGAAATATTCAACACAAACTCCATGAGTTTCATCTTCACCTGAAATCACTTTTCAAGACAAAACAAAACTAAAAGAAAACTTAGCACACAAATTTATACAGAAACAAAAATATTTTTGGATTTTTCTGAACAAGAAATAAAACAGAAATAACACTATTTTTGGATTTTTAATTTTTCTGATTTTTCTTTGATTTTTTTAATTTTTTTAATTTTTTTATTTTCATTATTTTTAATTTTTAATTTTCCCCTAATATTTAAATTAGAAGAAACTATGACAAATTTAACAAAAATAAAATTGATATCTAACTTTAAGAGTGATTTGGGATCAAAGTTTTTAGACAACCATTATCCACTTGTCGGTACCTTTCATATTCACATCTTTGTCTGGTCGATCGTCGGTATTGTTGTCCACTTAAACACGAAAAATTGTGACAAATTTAGGACATACTATTTGTTACAAGACAGGTGAACTTATGTTCCTAAAAAATTATATTTGATCCTAATTTCTTAGATACTATATCTTAAGGACCATTCATCTGACGACGACCATGGATATTGTTGTCCACCTAAATTGAGCAGCGAGATCTACAGACAATCTGTATGAGTTCAATTTTAAGTGTACTGGAACGTGTTTCCCGCTTCTTGATATGCCCCAGCCATCAAGAACTTCCAGAGTACGCCTTACATCGGGTGAGCAGACAACCATTCAGAGAGAGGAGAGATTCAGAATTCTATTGCTAACTACTTCAGAGGAGTTGAGAAGAAGAAGGTTGCATATGATGTGTACCAGGTCGGATTAGAAGTCGCGCAAAGGAGACAACATATGGCTAACAGATAAGAAGTATTTCACATATATATAGCCTGCAGAGAAATAGAGTTGCATATGTTGTGTACCAGGTCGGATTGGAAGTCACGCAAAGAAGACAACACATGACTAACAGACGGAAAGAAAGAAAATGATATTCTACAGACCTAATTTATTGGAATTTACCAGTCGCCCCATCCAACCAGAATTAAGGACAGAATCCGCACATCGAGGAAAAGTTAAACCACGGTTCCAAGTACGGGTTCAATTAATGTGACGAGTAGATTCCCATATATATCTCCCTGCTCAACCTATCCGAGCGTCGTATTGTCAGGCTGAACGGATCTAACTAGGTCAAGATTTGTCAAGTCTATAAATTTCCTAAGTTCAACTCTCCCTAGTCAAGTGTCACACCCCAAAACCAAGAACAGCGGAAACGTTCTGGGGTGGAGGACGTCATGTATAGTATCACAACATAGTAAATGTAAATAAGTAAACAACATCATCCATTGCATTAAATATATAATTTTAATACAAGCGTGTTCTGTACAGTTTATAGACACCAAAATAATGTAACACAAAATAATATGAGATGAGTCTTGAATGCACTCCGTCTTCTCAAAAGCTGGCCTCGGTACCTGTCTACTGATGACCTGAGAATACAAGTTATTTTGAAAGAGTTTATCAGCATTAAGCTGGTGAGTTCATAAGTATTTTAGTGTCAATGTTTTTTGTCAAAAATGTTTGAACCTGTCTCGATGTATAAGTTTGTAAAAATGTAAGTAAATGTTTGAAGGTGTTTGAATCTCTCAGAAAAACCTATATTTTCTATTAAAGTAACCTTCTACCAAGGCTTAACTGTTTTGTATACTCATTTGTTGTAAAAGTGTGTAATTTCCCAAGGGTAACTATCATTTAATAAAATATAGTTTGTACATTAATGCTTAAGTGAGGTTGTCACTATAATATGTAATGGGTAAATCATTGTAGTACTGTAGTTTTGTATAATAGGAACTACTGTTGTACTAACTACCTTAAACCGGATTTATATTAAGGTATAATGTGATAAATTGCACCATGCTATCGACTGGTAACAACGACATAATGAATGGTCGTAATAAAGAAATGACGTTTGGCACCTGCAGACCTGCAGGTCCGGCTATAGCTAGCAGCAAGGTGTAGGATAGTCAATCCAGTATAGATCTATACGCAAACTCACGCTCTCCCTCCAAGAGAATTCTGGCTACAACTCGGGCCATGACATTTAAGGCATGCTCCGACACAGTGGATCACAATTGTTAACGTATTCATGTATATGTAATGTTTCTCGTTCTAGTATAATTGTATATGTTCTCCTCCTAGTATAGGTGTATATGTCCTGTTTCTAGTATAGATGTATATGTTCATGTTTCTAGTATAGATGTATATGTTCATGTTTCTAGTATAGCTGTATATGTTCATGTTTCTAGTATAGTTGTATATGTACTCATAGTATAGTTGTATATGTTCATGTTTCTAGTATAGTTGTATATGTACGATCTTGTGTTACCCCAATGGTAACTAACTAATGATGTGTCTAGTACGTATGTATATGGAAGTACTTTTATGTCTATATATGTATATTTGATATATAATTAATATTGAAACGACCTTCGGATGGTCATCCGAAATCCCACCAGACCACATCCAAATCGAGAAAAAGGAAATAGGGCGGATGGCCTTCCTAAGCCCTTTAAACATTATTTATACATCTATACCTATATGGGCATGCAATTGATAATATAAAGGCATAAATAAGTTTTCATAAGACATTTGAAGCATAAATATTATTTCAAGAAAAAGATCGACTTGATGTCAATCTATAAAACAATTTGAAGGCATAAGTTGATAAAACAGTTTAAGTATAAGGAATATATGTTGAATCACAGTTTGTAAATAAGTTTGGAAAGTAAAAGAGTTTGTAAAACATTTCAAAGTAAAGCAGTTTGATAAACAGTTTGAACAGTGGTAAAAATCATTGTTTTCCTAGTTATTAATCACATGTGATTAAATGCAATCACATGTGATTGAAGCAATAACTATAAGTGTTTGACTTGTATTCCCCCCATAAAGTATTTAAAACATTTAAAATCATTTCAAAGGTTGATTAAAGGGGTATGAACTCACTTGTGGTGAGCTGTTTGAATTGCAGTGTTGGATACCGTGCTAGGTGGCAAACGGAGACTTGTTTACACGCACGAGCCTAGTTATCATATAATAAGCATATATATAACTAATTATCCAAATAATAACTTAAAAAATAAGTTAAGACACTTAGGAACATGTAAAACACTTTGCATAAGTGTTAAAGGTCCTAATGGTTGCATCTAAGTTGCTACGGGACAAGGCAAAAGGGTTTGAAGCATCAAATGACCTTGTATAAGAGTTCACCACCCAACAAACCCCACCTTTGGATTTTACGGCCGTAAACTCATGAGTTTATGGCCGTGAACTCCTCACTTGGTGGTTTTGGGTGTTTTAAGGTGCTAACTTGATCCTAGAATACTCCTAGCTTTGTTGGAATAATCTTTGAAGTAGTTTAAGGCCTTAGAATGCTCCATAGGGGAGTTTATGGCCTAAAGACCATATCCCCTAGAGTTTACGGCCGTAAAATCCTATGGGGTGTTGGTTTTTAATTTATTTGAGGCACTTGCACATGTAGGATAGCTTCCATGATTTTATCTAAGGCTAAAGGGGACAAGAGGCACACATTTGTGCCTTCACTTGGAGTTTACGGCCCACGTGATGTTCCTTGGCCATAAACTCCCTTTTAGGGATGGTTTTGATGTAGTTAAATCCCCATTCAAGTCCTATGCATTTAAGGGTAATTGTCTTAAGGCCTTAGGGGTGTTTGTGGTGCATTTTACCCTTGGAAAAGGGGTTTACGGCCCAAGAGATATTCTTGGCCGTAAACTCCTATAAATCTATGATTTTGAAGTGTTTTGATGTCTAAAATGGTTACAAGCATTTGAGGGTTAATGTCCTTAAGCTTTAGGGGTGGTTTAGGGCACATATAGCCCTTGAAAAAGGGGTTTACGGCCCAAGAACTCTCCTTGGCCGTAAACTCCTATAACTTATGGTTCTTAAATGATTTCAAGCCTCTAATGATCATACACTAAGTCCCTAACTAGTTGCTTAACAAGAAAATGGGACTAGGAAGCTTATAGGCCTCGTTTTGGAGTTTACTCCCCAAGAACGTTCTTGGGCGGTAAACTCCCGGATCTTGTGTTTTAGACATGTAATTGATGTTATAAAGCATATAACAAGTAATAAAACACATTTAGGAAAGTAGAATCACAATCTGGGATGAAAACCCGAAGATCCGTGAGAGAGAAAATGGCTTTTCTCTATTTGGAATTGTGAATAATAAATTAATTAAATTCAAAAATCTATTTATAGTCCTGAAACATTTTGGCAGAAAATATTTTTATTCTGGGAATAGGACTGCAAAATTATGAAACTTGGAATGCTCAAATTTCACAAAACCTGGAGCATCCACTCTCATGATATCTCCTTAAACGTAAACCCTAATGTACACAAACTTGTTCGGAAAAGTATGAAAATCACTGAAACTGGACTAGCTTCTATTGAATAGATAATGTTCGTACAAATGGAAATTTCGGGTTGTCACATCAAGTCTATTTAATATTTTTCGTGCCTACCGACGCATCAAACCAGAGCATAGAACCTTCAACTTCGGGTACGTTACGCAGACTCAGGTTGCCTGTTATCACATGATCATATCACTTCCCAAAACAACTCCCTCAATCACATATCATAACCAACATAATTTTTTATTTTCTGATTTTCTAATGTTTTTGGATTTTTTGAAACTTTTCTAATTTTTGTTTTGTTTTTTATTTCTCCCCCTAAATTTGTGCATAGGAGAGAAACGAAAGTAAATGCGCAAATTTAAACTATCCTAAAACAAAAATTAGTCTTTAAAGCGAATCAACTTAAGACAAACTCAGGAGTATAGAAAAGAAAACGCAAACCATAAGTCACTGATTGAATTTGCATCCAGAAGGTCTGAGAACAGCACACGTAATCTCAGAACAGATCCGAAAATTCTTCATGTCGTTAAGCATTAACCCCGTTTGATCCCTTCTTTTCTTCCTTTCCCGCAAAAGACACATACTCTCAAACAAAGGTCTGAATGTTGTACAGTTGAGAGATGTCCCCTATCATATGCCAGGAGCAGCCACAACCAACAAACTGAAGTCTGATGATATGCCTCCATAGCTACTCCAACACAGAGCAGGATCGGTTGGTCTTTGGAACCCAGTCCATTTTGAAACTGGGTCGACCTTTGTCATCCTTGCACGATACTCTCTCCCATGACATGCCCTGCTTATCACAAACAGAAGATGTAGAAATATTAGAGTCATTAGTTGATTTGGGAGATTGAGCCTTTGGTACCCATCTATATTCGGGTTTAACCCATTTCTTTTTCGATCCGATGGGTGCCTCGGCACTTGCTTTGGAACTTGAAGTCGGCTGCTGAGATGACTTTGACCTAGCCGGTCTTGGTTTTACAGGAGCATCTCTTGAACTAGACTTATGTGCCAACATTCCCTTCTTGCCCTTGGGATTTTGATTCTTGTCCTTTGAGGATTGATTCTTGGCCTTGGGAGTTGAATTCTTGGTCTTCATGGCATTCCAGTCGGCATTGTCTGAACGTGACCTTGAGGGGTTTCCTTTGGAGTATCTCCCTCTTGGCACGTTCTGCCACCTTTGTGCATAATAGGGAACGTATGCGCAACTTGGGCAGTTTCGGGCAATGTGTCCAGGTGTTCCACAGTGAAAACATGTCTTTTTCTTCACTGTGAAGTTATTTCTTCCTGCCCCTGGTGGCGTATCCTTGCCTCGTTTCTTGTTGTTCCCACATGCACACTTGCGACAGACACTCTGTTGCGCTAGAATTGGAGGCCTGTATTTACCAACGGCAGGTTGATTAGAAGCAACAGATTTAGAGTTCAAGGGGTCGTTTGTTTGTTCAGAAGAACTCTCCTTGTTCTCATCCTCTGCTACTTTACCTGCACATGTAACAAAAACATCAGTATTTTCAACATTAATAACTCCTCCTGACACAAATCCAGCTCGTTTTCCATATCGAAGATGTGCCTCCTTGTCAATTTCTTTCTTTTTCATGGGGATGGATGTGTAGTTATGATTGAAAGGAGGAGGTACACTATCATATCCTAGACCTTTGTTTTGATTCCTTTTAAACTTCATGCTTTGGTCTATCATATTTGCAACCACCTCACTTGAGAAATCATAGTTTCAAACTTTCCTTTCAAAGATTCAACTTCAGCCACTAGCTCAGCATTTTGTTTGACTACATAATCATAGTTTTCACATTTGTTACTGTAGTCGTCCTGAAGTTTCCTAAAGTCCTTGGTTTTTGCTTCTAATTCAGCCTTCAGGGGTTTCTGTCCTTTCCTGAGTTGGTATCCTTCATATCTTTTGTAACGCCTGTGTTTCCGGGCTTGCCATATTTAGCAATATAATAGTCTAGGTTAACCTTTGTAACCCGTTTTGAAAATAATAAGAATGTATTATTTGAGTATTTAAGAATAAAAATAAGCGTCAAAATTTAAGTGTAAAATAAACTTAATATCTTTGGTTAATGTTGTAGTAGTCGAAACGAGGTTTCCGAATATATATAGAACGCCCAAATCTGACTTCGTATGAGGAAGTTATGATTTATCGAAGTTCCGGCTTAGCGGTATACAACCTGTTATACTCGAATTGAGATCGAGCGGTTGTTAGCCGAAGCAATCTAAATGAGAATCGAAGGTCTCGTTGTTGGTATCGAAGCGATAAAAAGTTAGGCGAGAACGGACGTCAAACGAAGAAGTTATGAATTTATAACGAAAGTTTCTGTCGCGGCCTATTAAAAATAATTAATAAAAATAAAGTCAAAATTAGCCGACGGAGTCTAAACGAAAGTCGTAGAGCATGGTCTCACCTTTCCGTGGATATAAAGAACGTCGAAAACGGAGTTCGTATGAAGAAGATATGAATTTCCGAAGTTTATTAATCATTTTGTATTTAAATTTAAATCAAAATTCGGAAGCATTATCCGAAGCGAGTCATCGATCTGATCCGAGGTACGCGCCGCGTACTCGAGTACGCCCCGTGTACTCCGAGGGTGTCGACATCGCAGCAAGTGGCTTCGGATGACGCATGCGCTTACGAACATTAGAGCAGTATGCGCTGCGTACTGCTGTACGCCCCGCGTACTCCGAGGTTCCAGCCTCTATATAAAGGATCCGAAGACAGCCTTCTTTGTTGTTCATTTTCTTCTCTTCTCTCTAGTCTTTTGCATCGTTTTTCGTGCCGAAGCTACCCCGAAGTCCCGGTATCATACTCTAGCCCCGAGGCAAGTCCCGAGACCCCGAAGATCCCGAGAAGCGCGGTTCCCGAGTCGAAGCTCTGCCCGCGAGAAGTTCGATTTTCGAGGAGATCTTCCAGATCTGCTGTGGATTACTACTTCTATAAGCCGTAGTGCTGTCGGATCGTCTTCTGATCAAGTGAGTGTGTAGTTATTTCTTCTAATACAATAATACGAAGTATTTTATATAAAAATACGTGCTATGTGTATATATTTGGTTGTGTTATGTGTGAATGAGTATTCACTCTCTTCTATCTTATAGATCTGCTTATTTCTTTATGAGATATGTGTTATGTGTGTGTGTGCCTCGTCTGTTATGTGATATATGTGTTGATTAAAGCATGCTATACAGGTTTTCTTTAAACTACGTATGAAAATATATATTTTATCTACTAATATGTTGGGTAGAACATGGGTAGATAGTTGGTGTGTAATAAACAGATGAGAGGCCTCGATGTTGTTGTTGTTGTTGATCTAGTTATTCAGCAGAGTATGGATAACGACCACGGACTCTTTCTAGACAGTCCAGTGGAACACTAGCAGGTTCATAACCTGTAGGTGTTGTGAACGATGTGTTCACCGGTGTACTTTATCCCCCTCATGGTTGCCTTTAGGATATCTATTGTTGAGGAAACCCCTTCGCAGTGATGTCCGTCCCGATGAAAATCCTAGATTAGGTCCCTTGAGATAGTTGTTTTAGGGACGTAAAGTGAGGATAACGGGAATGGGTAATCGGGATAGTGATTGGTTGGTGAAATTAAATAAAACTTATTTATTGTGGGTTGAAAACCCTATATGCTCACCAGGCTCCCAAGCCTGACCCACTCAGTTTTATTTGTATTACAGGAAGTGGCACAAGGGCGTAAGATGGATGGATCATCTTGTTGTTTTGTTTACAAGTCTGTATATGTATATATTTGTTGAATGACTTGTAATGTTTATCGTTTATGCTTTATGGTCTGTATCGGAACATGACATCCCCAGTTTTGATTATATAATGAAATGCATCTCTTGAGGAAATGCTTTGATAAATATTATTTTATCATGTTTTGTTTTGGGAACAAATTCCGCAACTCTTTCAAATCAAAAGGATTTACTCTGAAAATATTTAAAAGCATAAATGAAAATCGGTCTTTTCTGGCCAAGATTTTGGGGATGTCACAGTTGGTATCAGAGCATTATTTTAAGCGAACTAGGAATTTGTAGGATTTCTAGACTTAAACTTAGAATGCTAAATGGAATGATGAGATGTGTGTCTGTTGGATTTTAGACACGAGCACTAGTTTATTTTAGGAAAGTTGCCTAAAATGCTTTATGTGCTAAATGTTATATGTTGCCATATATGATATTATTTGTTCGGATCTACGGTCTGTTGCCGACCGGATCTGGAAACCTTATGTGTGTAGGATTCTAAGCGTATGTCTACGTTATTAGAACTAGCATGTAAACGTTTCGGAGTGATAAGGATGATTTGAATATCTATCGTGAATGAGGATCTAATTTCACCTTATTCGGTGTGTAGATCAAAATGGTGAGAACAAGGAGTGGCGTTGGAAACGCGGATGAAAACTGGAATCAACCGCCAGTGATTGAGCAGATACCTGTTGTAGCAGCAGCACCATAACCAATAACAATGGCTGCGGTGCAAGCCATGATTCGGGCTATGCTAGCCGAACAAAGGGAGGAGATGCGACAATTGTTGCATAATAATAGGGATGAACCTGTCATACCTATTGAGGAACCTGAATTGATTCCCGAGCAATCGGAGGAAGGGAACAATAGTCGCATGGTGAGTCAAGTTGGGACTCAAGAGGAACGAAGGAACAATCCAGAAAGGAGAAACAACAAGGATGGGCGTATGTACAAGAACTTCTTGGGCGCCAAACCGCCAAGTCTTTCTGGGAGCCCAAAGCCTGTTGAGATAATGGATTGGATCTCCGAAATGGAGATGGTATTTGAAAGTTGCGACTGTAGCAACAAACAGAAGACCGTATTTGCGGTTAGACAACTGAAGACTGGAGTCTTGAGTTGGTGGAAGTTGTTGGCAGATACTATGCCACGAGGAGAGGCCCTGAAAATGTCATGGGAGGAGTTCTTGGAACAGTTCAGGGTGCAGTATTGTTCAGAGATAGATCTGATTGATCTGAACAATGAGTTCCAAAACTTGAAGAAAGGGAAGATGAGCATAGATGACTATGCTACTGCATTTACTGAGAAGATGAAGTTGTTTCCATACCTAGTGCCGACGGAACTCTCCAAGATTGAGAGGTTTGCTAACGGACTGCCTGCTGACTTTGGTCCGACAGTCAAAATGGTAACCACTCTAAAAACGGCTGTTCGTGCAGCTAAGAATGTGGAGGCCCAGTAGAAGGAAAGGGGTCTGGAAAGAATAGATGTTGGAGAAAAGAGGAAGTTCGATGGAACTTCAGGGTCCAACAAGAAAAACAAGTTCTCGAAGTCTGGTTCGAGGGGAGGTGGAGGTGAAGCGAAATGGTGCGACAAATGTAAGAAGAAGCATCATGGAAGATGTGAGGTGGCGAACACATGCTACAAGTGTGGAAAGCCAGGGCACTATGCCAATGAGTGTAACCTCACAAAGAAAGTTTGCTATGGTTGTGGTGAGGAGGGTCATATGTCGAGGGACTGCCCGAAGAAGAAGGAGGCAGCTAGACCCAGCATTCCGCCAAAGCCAAAGGCGAGAGCATTCCAGATGACACTGGAAGCTGCTAAAGATGAAGCTGATGTCGCTTCAGGTACCTTTCTCGTTAACGAATTGCCTGCCCAAATTTTATTTGATTCTGGAGCCAATTACTCCTTTATATCGCATGAATTTGGTAGAAAGCTAGCTTTGCCTGTTGTTAGACTAGATAATGCTTTATTAGTCGAAGTTGCTAGTGGCAAGTTTGTACCTGTTAGCTATCGCATGAAAAACATCTTAATTGATCTAAATGGGAATAAGTTCCACGAGGAATTATTGCCTATCGAACTTAATGGTTTCGACATCGTATTGGGAATGGATTGGCTTAGCGCCAACGACGCCGAAATTTTATGCAAGAAGAAAATAGTCAAAGTAAACCCGCCTGGGAAAGAATCGTTTATGGTGTATGGAGATAAACGCAGAGTGAATTCTGGAATCATTTCATTGATGAAAGCCAGAAAATGTTTGACCAAGGGGTGTACATCATACTTAGCATTCGTGATTGATGCTAAGAAGGAAAAGAAGGTGATGCAGAATATTCCAGGTGTGTGTGATTATCCGGAAGTATTTCCCGAAGATCTTCCTGGATTACCGCCTGATCGACAAGTGGAATTCCGTATTGACTTGTTGCCAGGAACGACGCCAATTGCAAAAGCACCTTATCGATTAGCACCGACGGAGATGAAGGAACTAATGATGCAACTTCAAGAGTTATTGGACAACGGTTTCATTAGACCTAGTTCATCGCCCTGGGGAGCTCCGGTGTTATTTGTAAAGAAGAAAGATGGAAGTATGAGAATGTGCATCGATTACAGAGAGCTGAACAAGGCAACAATAAAGAATAGATATCCGTTGCCGAGGATTGATGACCTGTTCGATCAATTGCAAGGTTCGAGCTATTTCTCGAAGATCGATCTTAGGTCAGGATATCATCAGCTAAAAATAAGAGAGCAAGATATCGAGAAGACTGCATTCAGAACTAGATATGGACACTACGAGTTCTTGGTTATGTCGTTTGGACTAACCAATGCTCCAGCAGCATTCATGGATTTGATGAATAGGGTTTGTAACCCGTTCCTTGATAAATCCGTGATAGTGTTCATAGACGACATTCTGATTTACTCGAAAAGCCAGGAGGAGCATGGCAGACACTTGCGAGAAGTGTTAGAAGTCTTGAAGAAGGAGAAGCTGTATGCTAAGTTCTCCAAATGTGATTTTTGGATTCGTGAAGTCCAATTCTTGGGTCACGTGGTCAACCAAGAAGGGATAATGGTTGATCCAACGAAGATCGAAGCTGTGACGAAGTGGGAACAACCGAAAAGTCCCACGGAGATTCGAAGCTTTTTAGGATTAGCCGGATATTACCGAAGGTTTATCCAAGGCTTTTCTTCGATCGCTAGTCCATTGTCAGCTTTGACCCACAAAGGAGCTACTTATGCTTGGGGTGAGAAGCATCAGGAAGCATTTGAGAAGCTAAAGAAGAAGCTATGCGAGGCACCGATACTTTCTCTACCCGATGGAGTTGAAGACTTCGCTGTCTATAGCGATGCGTCTGGTGTTGGATTGGGTTGTGTTTTGACCCAAAGAGAAAAGGTGATAGCATATGCGTCTCGACAGCTGAAAGAGCATGAAAAGAACTACCCGACTCATGATTTGGAGTTGGCAGCGGTAGTTTTCGCTCTGAAAATATGGAGGCATTACCTCTATGGCACGAAGTGCAAACTTTTCACTGATCATAAGAGTCTCCAATACCTCTTTAATCAGAAAGAATTGAATATGAGGCAACGACGCTGGCTAGAATTACTTAAAGACTATGACTGCGAGATACTTTACCACCCCGGTAAAGCTAATGTTGTTGCTGATGCTCTCAGTCGGAAAGTCAATCCCGAAAGGAAAAGGCCAAGAGCGTTGAGAATTGAAGTTGTCTCAACTATTTTGGAAAGTATAAAGAAAGCTCAGAGCGAAGCTTCTGAGAAGAATGACAGAAAGGAGGAACGTTTGGGCAAAACGTTGGTGTTCGGTGTAAACAGTCATGGACTGAAGGTGTTCCAAGATCGGATTTGGATACCTAAGACAGGAGGAGTCAGAGATCTTCTGATGGAAGAAGCTCACAAGACCATGTACTCGATTCATCTGGGTAGCACTAAAATGTATAGGGACCTGAAACCCTACTACTGGTGGCCGACGATGAAGCTTGATGTTGCAAAGTATGTGGCCGAGTGTGTGACTTGTGCGAGAGTCAAGACACAACATCAGAAACCGTACGGGAGTTTAGAACCTTTGCCTGTGCCGATGGGTAAGTGGGAAGACATTGCTATGGATTTTGTCACTAAACTGCCTAGAACAAAGAATGGTCACAACATGATTTGGGTGGTCGTTGATCGATTCACTAAGAGTGCGCATTTCATAGCGGCCAGGGAGAAATGGTCTATGGAGAAGCTTGCGAATTCTTATGTGAAGGAAATTGTGAGGCTTCACGGTGTTCCATCAACGATTGTGTCGGATCGTGATAGCCGTTTCACATCGAGGTTTTGGAAAAGTCTACAAGAGGAATTGGGTACCAAGTTGTGTTTAAGTACAGCTTACCATCCGCAGACTGATGGTCAGAGCGAACGAACGATACAAACACTTGAAGATATGCTGAGAGCATGTACTCTGGAATTCCTAGGTAATTGGGATGAACATTTACCGTTGGTAGAATTTTCCTATAATAATAGTTTCCACTCGAGCATTAAGATGGCACCTTACCAAGCTTTGTATGGACAGAAGTGTCGTACGCCGTCTTGTTGGCTTGAGGCTGGGGAAAAGCAGTTTATGGGACCGGAGTTGGTTCATCAAACTGCTGAAAAGTTGAAAATAATTAGGGAAAGAATATTAGCGGCTCAGGATCGTCAAAAGAGTTATGCTGACAAGAAGCGGAGACCGATAACTTTTGAGGTTGGGGATTCGGTTTTGCTTAAAGTCTCGCCCTGGAAGGGACTTATAAGATTTGGTAAAAGGGGAAAGTTGAGTCCAAGGTTTATTGGACCGTTTAAAGTTCTTCAGAGGATTGGGAACCAAGCTTACAAGCTCGAATTACCCGAAGAACTGAATGGAATTCACAACACTTTTCATGTGTGTTATTTGAGGAAGTTCACGGGAGAAGTTCCCGACATAATTCCAATTTCTGAATTGAGAATTGATGAGAACAAAAGGTTGATTGAAGAACCAGAGGCAATTGTTGACCGAAAGACTAAGAAATTGCGACGCAAGATGGTTGGGTTAGTGCTTGTCCGATGGAAACACACGAATGGGCCAAATCTCACCTGGGAGACGGAGAGTGACATGATGGGTCGCTATCCGCATTTGTTTGTTGATGTGTGATTCCGGGGACGGAATCATTCTAAGGTGGAGAGAATTGTAACGCCTGTGTTTCCGGGCTTGCCATATTTAGCAATATAATAGTCTAGGTTAACCTTTGTAACCCGTTTTGAAAATAATAAGAATGTATTATTTGAGTATTATGTGTTTTGTGCTTAATTGCTTAATTATGTGGTCTGATTAATTAAGAATAAAAATAAGCGTCAAAATTTAAGTGTAAAATAAACTTAATATCTTTGGTTAATGTTGTAGTAGTCGAAACGAGGTTTCCGAATATATATAGAACGCCCAAATCTGACTTCGTATGAGGAAGTTATGATTTATCGAAGTTCCGGCTTAGCGGTATACAACCTGTTATACTCGAATTGAGATCGAGCGGTTGTTAGCCGAAGCAATCTAAATGAGAATCGAAGGTCTCGTTGTTGGTATCGAAGCGATAAAAAGTTAGGCGAGAACGGACGTCAAACGAAGAAGTTATGAATTTATAACGAAAGTTTCTGTCGCGGCCTATTAAAAATAATTAATAAAAATAAAGTCAAAATTAGCCGACGGAGTCTAAACGAAAGTCGTAGAGCATGGTCTCACCTTTCCGTGGATATAAAGAACGTCGAAAACGGAGTTCGTATGAAGAAGATATGAATTTCCGAAGTTTATTAATCATTTTGTATTTAAATTTAAATCAAAATTCGGAAGCATTATCCGAAGCGAGTCATCGATCTGATCCGAGGTACGCGCCGCGTACTCGAGTACGCCCCGCGTACTCCGAGGGTGTCGACATCGCAGCAAGTGGCTTCGGATAACGCATGCGCTTACGACCATTAGAGCAGTACGCGCTGCGTACTGCTATACGCCCCGCGTACTCCGAGGTTCCAGCCTCTATATAAAGGATCCGAAGACAGCCTTCTTTGTTGTTCATTTTCTTCTCTTCTCTCTAGTCTTTTGCATCTTTTTTCGTGCCGAAGCTACCCCGAAGTCCCGGTATCATACTCTAGCCCTGAGGCAAGTCCCGAGACCCCGAAGATCCCGAGAAGCGCGGTTCCCGAGTCGAAGCTCTGCCCGCGAGAAGTTCGATTTTCGAGGAGATCTTCCAGATCTGCTGTGGATTACTACTTCTATAAGCCGTAGTGCTGTCGGATCGTCTTCTGATCAAGTGAGTGTGTAGTTATTTCTTCTAATACAATAATACGAAGTATTTTATATAAAAATACGTGCTATGTGTATATATTTGGTTGTGTTATGTGTGAATGAGTATTCACTCTCTTCTATCTTATAGATCTGCTTATTTCTTTATGAGATATGTGTTATGTGTGTGTGTGCCTCGTCTGTTATGTGATATATGTGTTGATTAAAGCATGCTATACAGGTTTTCTTTAAACTACGTATGAAAATATATATTTTATCTACTAATATGTTGGGTAGAACATGGGTAGATAGTTGGTGTGTAATAAACAGATGAGAGGCCTCGATGTTGTTGTTGTTGTTGATCTAGTTATTCAGCGGAGTATGGATAACGACCACGGACTCTTTCTAGACAGTCCAGTGGAACACTAGCAGGTTCATAACCTGTAGGTGTTGTGAACGATGTGTTCACCGGTGTACTCTATCCCCCTCATGGTTGCCTTTAGGATATCTATTGTTGAGGAAACCCCTTCGCAGTGATGTCCGTCCCGATGAAAATCCTAGATTAGGTCCCTTGAGATAGTTGTTTTAGGGACGTAAAGTGAGGATAACGGGAATGGGTAATCGGGATAGTGATTGGTTGGTGAAATTAAATAAAACTTATTTATTGTGGGTTGAAAACCCTATATGCTCACCAGGCTCCCAAGCCTGACCCACTCAGTTTTATTTGTATTACAGGAAGTGGCACAAGGGCGTAAGATGGATGGATCATCTTGTTGTTTTGTTTACAAGTCTGTATATGTATATATTTGTTGAATGACTTGTAATGTTTATCGTTTATGCTTTATGGTCTGTATCGGAACATGACATCCCCAGTTTTGATTATATAATGAAATGCATCTCTTGATGAAATGCTTTGATAAATATTATTTTATCATGTTTTGTTTTGGGAACAAATTCCGCAACTCTTTCAAATCAAAAGGATTTACTCTGAAAATATTTAAAAGCATAAATGAAAATCGGTCTTTTCTGGCCAAGATTTTGGGGATGTCACATCTTAGGTCCTCAACTTCTCTTTTAAATAAATCAATTTGATTCCCGAAGAAATTTAATCGTATCTTCACATGATTGAGAACATGAAACTTCACATGAATGAGAACATGACACTTCATTGACCGGAAGGTTTACAGAACTCTTTAAAGCGTCAAGCTCTTCAATTACTTCAACAATACTAAGATGATTGAGATATTTTGTCTTCTTGATGACAGCTACATTCATATCCCACGATTTTGGAAGTGAATTTAGCAGCTTTTTGTTTATCTCGGACTTAGTCAAGAAGATCCAGACTATATTCATCTCAGTAGTGAGTGTAGTGAATCGCTGCAACTGAGTTTCAAGGGTTTCTCCAGGGATATAATCGAAAATGTTGAAATTTTGTTTTAACATATCCTGACGACTCTCTTTCATGTTTCAACTCCCTTGTAGACCTTAAAATCAATTAAAAAGCACAACTAGAAGCTAAAACAAAACTTAAAAGTGAAATTAAAAAAAAAAAAAGAAAAAAAAAACCCTCAAAAGTCAAACATGAAATAGTCAATCTTGAAAAAGTCAAACTTGAAAGTCAAACCGAAAAGTTAAATTTGAAAATTTAAAAATTAAACGAAAAAGTCAAAGTTTAAAGTCAAAGGTCAAACTTGAAAGTCAAAGTCAAAATTTGAAATAAGAAGTCAAAAATAAAAGTCAAAAATAAAAACAATTATTTTATTATTATTATTATTATTATTTTATTTTATTTTTTTATTTTGGATGAAAATTGAAATTAAAACTAAAAGAAAGTGAATTTTGGGTTAAAAGTGTAAAAATGCGAAATAAGGGTCCGAAATGGAGTCTTTATGAATTAAATCTGGAAGAAAGATTTCATCTCGCAGGCTAGATGAAATGGAAAAGGCGTTGACTATTTACAGAAAGGATCCGGGTTCGATCCTTGCAGCCTTCAAAGCTGTTCCCTTTTTATTGAAGCGCTTGCAGCTTGCTGCTGCTGAGCCGAGCCGTAATCCGAGCCAAGCCGAGGTCCGAGCCGTATACTTCTAACCGAGCCGCAAACACGAACTCCGCCACCGGCCGTGAATAGTTTCTGGCCGTGAACTGTTTCCGGCAGTAAGCTCCGGCCGAAAACCCTTCAACGATTACGTGAAAAACAGCGATTTTTCGACTTTAAAGCTCCAAAACTCGATCAAAAACTCTTTTTTATGAAAAACACGAAGAACAAACCCCCCTTATTTTTGCGAGATCTATCCAAAAACGCAAAAATATTTTGAAAATAAGGTCAAATAATGCTCCAAAATAGGGTTTACGGCCCAAGAATCTAGACTTCACGGTTGATGAATTTGACTAGTTTGCGGACGTGAACTCAGTGTTTACGGCCGTAAGCTTGGACCGAGAACACAGAAACTTCGATTTTAGGATGAAACAATAAATCCTTTTGATTGATACAACCAGGCTCTGATACCAATTGTAAGTCCCTAATTTGCCCGTGTATCAGTCAGATCCGTTTGATGGTGCGGAATCCCAATCAAACGGATGATGTCAGATCAAAAAGAAGAGAAGAAGAAGAAGGATAATATGAATCTTCGTATGAATTGATATGAATTAACGTTCCAGATACAAAAGATTCACACACATACGCTCCTTATTCTCTCTGGCCGAAAACTCTCTACTGTTCATCTAGTTCATCAATCCATACTCCTCACCCTAACACCTCTATTTATACTTGTACAACATGGGCCAGAAACACATGGGCCGTAAATGAGTTTACGGTCGTAAGGTGTTTACGGCCGTAAATGAGTTTACGGCCGTAACGTGTTTACGGCCGTAAACTAGACCATAAACTCATAAATATTACACATAAATACAACTGCCCAGAAAAGTAAAGTATAAACCATATTTTGACCCAACACCGAGTTCATCTTCATCCGAAGAACACTATATGCTGAGACTCGCCGAGCTGTATGAGCAACTCGCCGAGTCTGTTCTTAAGGCAAGAAGATTGCCTTGAACTCGCCGAGTCAGGGCATCGACTCGCCGAGTTCCTTCATGAGTGAGTCTGGCTTCCGACCCACTGAGTCACACCCCAAGACTCACTACTCCACCCCGTAAACGCGAAAAGGGGGAAAACTCGGGGACTCGCGACTCGACTCGCTGAGTCCGATGAACGACTCGCCGATTCTGTCACATGCAACTACTATATACTCGATTTTGCTTGAATCCAGCTCATGCCATTCATAGATCTGGGTTTCTAGGGCATGAATAACACGTAAAGTTTCCAACTTTACGTGTAAATAATCACCAAAGAAGGTTTTAGGGCTCAAAATGCACTAAAAGGGTACATCTAGGGCTTTCATGCAATATGGCTCCATAAAGGGAGTAGATCCAAGCTCCCGGAGCTCAATCATGCCTAGATCTAGAGGCTAAACAACTTATTACAAACCCTAATACACAATCAAGCTTGGGGAAAGGCTCAAGAAGGACTTTCATGGAGCTATAAGGGACTATAAGCATGAAAACAGAGGGAAACCGAGTTATACCTCAAGGAAATCACTAAGATAACACAAGGATGCCTGGCCTCCTTCTTCTCTTCTTGATCTACTCTTCTTTCTTCTCAAAATCTTCAAGAAACACACCAAAGCACTTCAATCTCACAAGAAATAAGGGTTAGAACGATGTTGGGAGCTCTGAGGGTGAAGGGGGCGAGGTTGGGGCGCATAAGGTTGGTTTAAATAGGGTGCGAACCCTTGGAATTTAGGGTTTCACCAGACATCGGGGACTCGCCGAGTCCAGAATGTGGACTCGCCGAGTCGCCAACTTAAACGTGCCCCCAAACCCGTCTCTACTCGGGGAGTCAGGCCTACAACTCGCCGAGTCCAAGGCTAAAAAGGTAAAATATTTAGTAATTTTACGTACCAGGAACCAGGTGCTACAAATCTCCCCCACTTATTTTAGACTTCGTCCTCGAAATCTGCTGCTCGATCCTGAAATAGCTCGGGGTAATGCTCCATCATTTCTTCCACCGGCTCCCAAGTCCATTCCGAACCCTTTCGGTGTTGCCATTGCACCTTTACTAATTCCACCATCTTGTTCCACAGATCCTTCGACTTCCGGTCGAGGATTGCGACTTGGCACTCAATGTAATTCAGGCCATCATCAACCTGTATATCCTCTAGCGGCACCACCGCTGAATCATCCACTAGGCACTTCCGTAGCTAGGAGACATAGAAAGTGCTACGGATATGACTGAGCTCGGCTGGCAGATCCAGCCTATATGCTACCTTGCCCACCCGGGCTACAACCCTGAACGGACCACTTGTAACGACCGAAAAATTCCAACCAATTTAAACTTTTCAAAAACAACCCGATTTCATTATTACAAAAAGGTTTTCAATACAATTCATTTAGAGTATTCCCATAATCACATCACAACATAAACATGAGGAGCGGTACGTGTTGGAATAGTGTCTAAGGCTGCAACTATATTAGGCAATTATTTGACCCGATTGTGCATGGTCCTTTTGGGTTGCCTGCAACTTGACAGGATGATTTATTATGAGAGAATAAATATTATTAATATATTATGAGAATAATATAAGGAATAATAATCTTGTTATTTGATTAATATAAGTCATAAATTAATTAGAATTAATTGGTGACTTAAAGAGATTAATTAAATAAGAGGGTATAAACTGTCAATTGTTTGATAGTTACACTTTGGGCTGTAAATCCTTATTGGATAGGGTTGGACGATTTCTAGGGCTTAGGATAAGCCACAAATCGTCCAAGGGCTTATCTTGGAAAGGATTTGGATTGCTTTGAGTAAAGATTATCCAACTAGGGTTTAAGGGTGAAACCCTAGGAGCCTTACAAGTATAAATAGACCCTTGGGGCAAGGGAAATTGGAACCTCTGCTAAAGCAAAGAAACCCTGGCCGATTTCTATTCCCTCTCCTCTCTCTCAAATCATCCTCTTGCTAGTTGGTGTTTGTAAGCCATAAGAGGAGTGACATTTGTGACTCTAAAGCTCCAAGAACTAGAAGATCAAACAAGTATTTCAAGGTATGCTTCTAATTCTGATTTTGTATTGTTCTTATACTCCATTAGTCATTAGAAGTCTTGGATCCAATGCATGTTAATTAGAGAAACCTAGATCCTAGCATTAGGGTTTGTATGTGCACATAGGAATGTTCATATGGCCAAAACCCATTAGTGGTATCAGAGCCTAGATTGGTTTCTATTAAATTGATGCATAATTGTTTGTTTCTTGCTTGCAAAATTCGAATTTTGTGGTTCTATGTCATGAAATTGACGAGTCCCATGGTGGACTCGGCGAGTTGGCCTGACTCGGCGAGTCCAGTTGGGAACTCGGCGAGTTCGAGCGTCAAGAAGAGCCAAAATCGGGATTTTTTTGATATTTATCTTATGGAAACTTGCCTTTATCATATTAGATCAACCCTAATTCGATTTTATGATATATATGACTATAATATTGATCTAATTAAAGATGCTTATCAATTAATAAAATATTTAATTTCCTTATGTGATAATTAATTAATTATTTTGATTAAATTGGTAAATTATTTTGCAAGAAATCATTAAATAAATCAAATATGGATAATTATGGAATTAATTGTTAATTAAGATTATTTGTTATTTGATCCTTCATGTTTTAAATGTTTAAAACTTGCCCTCAAGTTTTGAAATTTATGTTTTATGATTAAAAGTTTAATTTAGACAATTTAAATTTCAAACCCTAGAATTTTACAAGTTTAAAATCCAACCCTATACTAATATAATATTACAAGATTAATATGTATATATATGTATAACTAAAATGTCAGTCTTACCGTTAGTAGGCCTCATTCACGAAGCCGGTCTATAAGGTGGGTATAAGGTTGCGGCCTATAAAATGACGCTTAATGGGTGTACACTCACACCCACCGGTTGCTTGATCGGTGGAGGGTCGTTAGCCGAACAGGTAGGATAGGGCAACCTCATCTCTCATTAAAAGTATAATATGAAATACAAAGTAACTACATGTTTTTCAAAAATTTCCCAATCTTAGTTACTTTAGGAAAAGTGAATTGATGCAATCCCATGAAATTACACTTTGCACCCTTGCTAAGAAGTTAGTGGAGCGTGTGTGGTTTACCGGCACACTAATTGGTTCTAAGCAAAGGTGTCAAAGGGTGATTCGTTGTTTATCATAGTTCGATGGAGCATGTGTGGTTTACCGGCACATCGAATAGGTGATCGTTACAATGAAGGCACCATGTAAATTTGCATGGTAATTCACACCCGCTTTGTGATCCTCGGTATCCCAGTCACAAACAAGAGGGGCATATCGAGATTTAAACATGCCATTGAAAGGTTTCAATGAATCTCATCTAAACCTAGGTATTCTCAATACATTTAGAACTTAAAGTTATGTTTTGTGGTGGAGAATTGGTGAATCGTCATTCACTTACCTTCAAATTGTTTACATGTTAGATTACGACATCCCTTTTCTAATATGTAAATATTGTTGTTGGATCCTAGCCCTAATTTTCTTATTGGGTGATAATTAGGGATTCATATTCTAATCTATCTTTGTCCTTTCTATTTGTAGATGTCGAACGCAAACAACGCTGCTGCTAGTTCATTCACATTGATGAGCCTTTGTCAAAAGGTCACTTTCGATGGGACGAACTTTAGCGAATGGATAAGATACATTCGCACTATTGCTCGCTATGAGGACAAGGAGTATGTCCTCGATGAGAAGCTTGAGAAAATCAACCCTGAAATCGCTACTCCGGCTGAAATGACCGCTTTTGAAACTCACGAGCGTGATGTAACGAAGGTACATTGCATCATGATAGCCACTATGAACTCCAAATTCCAAAAGTCCTATGAGGACATGTACCCGTACGAGATGCACCAAGACTTGTTGGAGAGATACCACCAAAACGCGAGACAAGAGCATTATGAGATTTTCACTAACATGATTTCCGCTAAAATGGGTCATGGAGAGTCTCTTACCGTGCACCTGCAAAAGATGCAAAGGTATGTCGACCGTCTTCGCAAGTTGAATGTTGACTTTGGGGAAGACTTGGCGATCGACATGGTGCTTCACTCTTTGCCTCCAAGTTACAATCAATTTAGGATGACCTACCACATGAACAAAGAAGAGGTAACCCTAAGCAAGCTCCAAGGTCTCTTGAGGGTCGCTGAGAGCAACTTCAAGGACAAGTTTGTTGCACCGACTCCCAATCCACCCGCTGCTCCTGTGTTGGCTATTGGACAAGGAAGGGGAAAAAAGAGGAAGGCTTTATCTAAGAACCATCGCAAGGTTAAGTCCCGAGATGGTGCCTCTTCTAGTGGGACCAAAGTTGATCCTGCTAAACCCTGCCCTAACCCGAAGGAGGCAGAGTGCCACCACTGCCACAAGATAGGACATTGGAAGAGAAGCTGCCCAGAGTACCTACAAGCCATCAAAGAAGGAAAGATCAAGCCGTCTTTCGCAGGTATATACACAATTAAATCTAACGATTCATATCATGCAATTTCTTGGGTTCTTGATACCGGTTGTGGTTACCACATTTGTTCTAATGTGCAGGGACTAAGAAGAAATAGAGACGTGGAGCATGGAAGAATAAATCTAATCATGGGGAACAGAAGATCGTCGCCTGTGACCAAGATTGGAGTGTATTCTTTAGTGCTTAGGAATGGTTTATCTTTAGATTTGAATAATTGTTGCTATTCGCCAGAAATGGCTAGAAACATCATTTCATTTCATGGTTTGTTTAGACAAGGTTTTAGATTTTCTTTTAATAATGAGAATGGTTCTATTTTGGCTTATCTAAATGGTGTCTTTTATTTTGAAGCTATACCATGTAATGGAATTTATGAAACCGTTATGACTGTAGATAACTTAGGAAATGATGTTTTATGCATGGATTCTTCCAGTAGTATGGATAGAGCATCCTTGTGGCATTGTCGTCTTGTACATGTCAACAAGAAGCGCATAGCCCAACTCCAAAAAGATGGAGTGCTGGAATCATTCGACCTCAGGGAAGATGACACATGCGAGTCTTGTTTACTTGGAAAGATGACTAAGTCACCCTTCACAAGTATGTGTGAAAGGGGTGAGGGTCTATTGGACCTAATACATACCGATGTATGTGGACCGTTTAGATCAACCACGAAGGATGGGAACCGCTTCTATGTGACTTTTACCGATGACTGTAGTAGATATGGGTATATCTACTTAATCAAGCAAAAGTCAGAAACTTTTGAAAAGTTCAAAGAGTTCAAGAATGATGTGGAGAATCAATTGGGCAGGAAAATCAAGATGCTTCGATCCGATCGAGGAGGAGAGTACCTAAATCTTGAGTTCCGCGATTATCTCAAGGAGTGTGGAATAGTTTCACAATTGACACCACCTAGGACACCACAATTGAATGGTGTGGCAGAAAGGCGTAATCGAACCTTGTTGGACATGGTTTGCTCTATGATGAGTCGTGCTTGACTATCAATCTCTTTTTGGGGGTATGCCTTAGAGACTGCCACCCATATCCTTAACCGAGTCCCTACTAAAAAGGTTGCCAAAACACCTCACGAGATATGGACAGGGAAAGCTCCCTCGTTGGCACATATCAAGGTTTGGGGTTGCGAGGCTTTCGTAAGACGAGATACTCACGACAAGCTCGAACCTCGTAGTGAGCGATGTATTTTCATCGGCTACCCACAGAAATCCTTTGGATATCTCTTCTATAGACCGAAGGACAATGTTGTCTTTGTTGCGAGGAGAGGAGTTTTCCGAGAGCGAGAACTCATAAGCCAAGGAGACAGTGGGAGGCAAATCGAGCTTGAAGAGATTCAAGAATCAATAGATGAAGGAACCTCTACCGCTGGCACTCAACCCAAGGAGGAAACTCCGGTTGAACCGATTGACGAATTCTTACCTCTTAGACGTTCCGAAAGAGTTAGAGTTCAACCCCAGTTTTATGGTTTTCATATTACTACCGAAGGAGACACGTATATTAGTGACCGCAATTGGGCCACTCCAATCATAACTCTGCGCTGCTGCTTTCACTTCCGTGAATTTACACTCCCTCTCGGAGTTACATTCCTCTCTCTTTCCCTTACCAAGGAAATCCACTTGGCCGCCTTGTCAGTACGACAAGTGCCACGGTGTTCGCCCAACGCTACACCACTCCTTTATAGCATAATCGCTATCCATGCAACACACATGCTCTGAATCTGCTCGCAAGGACCCCTGAGTCCATGCACTATCTCCACTAATCAAGATCAATACTCGGGGCCAGACCTTCTAATGCTAACACATCGCAACATACTCAATCCATTTCCTCGAACCGGTCTAACAATACCTGCAGAGTCTTCAGCATGATTGGACCGCCTTACCAGGCCTTTAGTCAATCTGGACCACTCTCAGAACCTTCAGCCAATCTGGACCGCCCTCCAGTGCCTTCAGTCTGGCTGGACCGTTCTCCGAGCCTTCGTCCTGACTGGTACGCCTACCGGCCTTCAGTCTATCCGGACCGCTCAACTAACATTCATCATTCCGAGTTATCTCTCCGGGAAATCCTCCCATGCATACTGTTCTAGCCCTCTAGGGGTTCCGAACTCTACCTCCATCATACATACTCAATCCCGGCCTGATCCCAGGCCCTCCACCATCAAATGCCCTAGGTCTGTATCTCGCCCCGCATGCCTGCCACTTACTCATACCGGCCTACGCTCTTGGCTGACAGAATATTGCTGAATCCCAGATAGCTAAACAATCTCACATACTCATCGATCTTCTGGAGAATTTTCCAATTCTCCCCCACTTAGGGCACTGACTATCAACCACCGGTTGCTATCCCGACCTCCCAAAACAACCCTGCACAAAATCAACACTTACACACGGACTGATTCCCACTAGCACTAGCAATCTTCACAAAATCACATTTCCACACTGATCATCCCGCTCGAAAGAAACTCAACCTGCAGCTAACCACTCCTCAGAAAGCAGATGCTACCAGGCATTCAGACCAATGATAGATTTCCACTAATAACCCTCATGAATGATAACCAACGAAATTCCCATCACTAACCCATAACCATACCATAACTCTCAAAGAACAACGAATACCACACCAAAAACCACACAATGAGACTAACAGATAAACAATACTCCACAATAATCACAAGATAATCAAGACATCAAGAAAGAAACATACCCGCGGCTGCATCCGGCACTGCTCTGACCTGCTCTACTGTAAGATGAAAAGCACGACCCTGAGCCCTTGGGGGCTCCGCTCCACCCTGACCTCCACCCATGATCCTCAAAGTGGCCGGTGCTGGAGCCTGCACCGGTCCTGCAGCAAGTTGTGGACAGTTGACCCTCAAGTGCCCAACCTGATGACAATGATAACAAATCCTCAAATCCTGAACTGGCGCTGACTGCCGACAATCCCTCGCATAGTGCCCCTCCTTTCCGCACTTGCGGCATGCACCACCAGACCTACAAACTCCGGTGTGACCCCTCCCACACTTCCCACAAGTGTAACTGCTCAGATCTCCCACCCTAGAATCAACGGTCTTGGACCGTTTCGGCGTCGGTTGCGACTGCACCGGAGCCTGCCTCAGCTCACGCAACTGCAACTCAATCTCTAACTCACGCCGCCTGGCGGCCTCCTGCAACTCCAACAAAGTCTCGCACCTCTGCGTAGACACAAACTGTCTGATATCCTTCTTGAGCATGCTCAGATATCGAGACATCTGAGCCTGCTCCGAAGCGAACTTTGGGCAGAACATCGCCCTATCAGTGAACATTTTGGTGATCTCTGTCACCGACTCCGAATCCTGCTTCAGCTCAAGGAATTCCTGAGCCAATCTCTCCCTCTCAACCCGCGGAACTTAACGAGTGTTGAACATCTCTCTGAACTGATCCCATGAAACCGCGGCCCTCTGCGCATCCGAATATGACCCCGTGGTCAATCTCCACCAATCCTTCGCCCCGAGCCTCAACAGGTTCAGAGCACACCTCACCCTCTGATCAGCAGGGCATGAACACGTGAAGAAACACCCCTCCACGTCCAATAACCATCTCATAGCAACAATCGGGTCCTGAACTCCATCAAAGGTGGGAGGCTTCGTATTATCGAAGTCCCGATACTGAAAACCCCGACCAGCTCCTCCCCCTGCCGCTGTAGCCGCCGCGGCAGCCGTCTCTGTGAGAGCTGCATAGCGCTCATCAAAATACTCAACCATGGCGGTCTTGATCGACCCAAACAGTTCCGGCAACTTGGCCCGGAACAACGCAGCTACCTCATCATGCAGGATTTCACGAATCCTCGCATCCAACTCGCACGTGCTCATCTGACCAATAACCTCGAGCGGTACTGACCCGCCCGGAACTCCCTCTCGTGCTCCCGATCCTGACCCGGATCCACTCCCAGCATGTCTCGGAATCTCCATACTGAAAAAACACCACAAAATCTCAGACACTTCCCACTAACCCGGGAACTAACTATCAACCCAACCCTAGAGGTCATGGTTTCCCTGATACGCGTATGGGTCCTGTGCTTTCAGTAGTATGGGCCCATACTACCTTCCACACCTACCCATATTTGTATGAAGTACTACCACAACACCCTAGTGAAAACATACAAAACAAGCGCTCAACCCTCGCTACTAGAGGAACACTGGAAATCTCCCTCAAGGAAACCCTAGGCTAACAGCATCATAAATCAAGCAACATTATCATGAAATCCTGAAGA
This sequence comes from Lactuca sativa, assembly GCF_002870075.4. Classification (NCBI taxonomy): domain Eukaryota; kingdom Viridiplantae; phylum Streptophyta; class Magnoliopsida; order Asterales; family Asteraceae; genus Lactuca; species Lactuca sativa. Next base: position 192,893,580 of record NC_056624.2, read on the forward strand.
TCCCTAGCCCAGCAATAGCATCCTGTTCTAACAATGCTCAAAAACAAATATCATGTATGGTATTTTGGGGTTACTTACTGGCTCCGACTGATCGTGCCTCCGCGTCCTCCTTTTACTCATTTTGAAAACCGTTTTAAATTCTCTTTTGAAAACCCTCCTCGATTTGAGACCGGAGTCACACGAGTGTTCCTCCAATTCACTCAAACCAAGGCTCTGATACCAACTTGTAACGACCGAAAAATTCCAACCAATTTAAACTTTTCAAAAACAACCCGATTTCATTACTACAAAAAGGTTTTCAATACAATTCATTTAGAGTATTCCCATAATCACATCACAACATAAACATGAGGAGCGGTACGATCACGCCTTCGCCTTGCCACGGTCTCCTGAAGAATCTGAAAAACATAAAACCACAACTGTAAGCCCGAAAGCTTAGTAAGATATCCCCAAAATACCAACCACATATACCATACACGCATAATCATGCCATATCATATCCGATCACAGAACAACCATGCACTTCGGGTCTACTGTGTGACTGGTCCGCCGCACCGGCCAACAGTCCACCTGGTCCACCCTCCGAGTCTAGCCATATACATCGAGTATGCAGTGTGATTGGTCTGCCCGCACCGGGCCTTCAATCCACCTGGTCCACTCTCCGAGTCTACAGTATGACTGGTCCGCCCACACCGGGCCTTCAATCGGCCTGGTCCACTCTTCGAGCCTCGGCACGTCTGGTCCGCCCTCTTGGGGCCTACAACCTATCCGGACCGCTCGTTGGGACTTCGGGGCAACCGGTCCGCCCTGGGTATCTTGGCCTACAGCACAAAGCAGAACCCGCCTCAACCCAACTCCAGTCCAAACAACCATGTGCACATAAACATACAATCATATAACAATTCACAGTCAACAAACTGATCAAACGGATCACATAACATATCATCACCCTAACCAGGATACCGACCTAACCGGTCACTAGCATAGCATCACCCTACATCTCAGGATACCGACCTCAACCAGGTCTCTAACATATACCATCCCAGCTACCATGATGCAACATATCAAAGCAATATCATAACAACAATTACCCGGATCTCAATCCGATAAAGGGCCGGCCTTGGTGCCTTAGAACCTGTTGATATAGTGAGGATAACTCACCTCGAAATTGCCGACTGAACAGATAACCCAAGCTACTCCAACCACTGATACGATCTCTAACACTGGCCAACACCAACACACTGAAATCAAAACAATATTCAACAATTACCAAAATGCCCCTGGAAAATAACTGGTCAACCCTTGGCCAAAGCAACCCCTGACTGACTCTACTCGCCGAGTCATCCCAATGACTCGCCGAGTCCACATACATAGAATCTCCCCCAACCGCGACTTAACTCGCAGAGTCACCCCAAGACTCGCCGAGTCCAGCAACTCTAAGTCCTTTCTCACTCGACTCACCGAGTTACAGCTCAACCAGAAGAAACTTGGACCTGACGACCCGACTCACCGAGTCCAAGAACAGACTCGCCGAGTCCAAGGCTATCTTCAACCTACTCGCCGAGTTGTTCTTGCAACTCGCCGAGTTCCAGACCATCTTCAAGCAACTCGCCGAGTACACCTTTGTGACTCGTCGAGTGCCTCTAGATCTCATTCCAAACAGAACCTTCCAGGCCATGCAACTGATCCAAAACGTAGATCTAGCCTCCTACAAACCATCCATCACGTAAAGTGGCATACTTTACATGAATCCAAAGAGATCTAGGCATTTTACACTTTAGGGCTAGGGTTTGGGACATGATGGCTTCACTAACCACTCAAGAACAGGGACTTTAATGCACTTTAGACCTCCTCCACTCCAGATCTGAGGTAGCAACCTCAGATCTACTCTTCAAACTCAAGATACCACAAGCTAAACCTCCCATACATTCCAAGAATAATGAATCTAGAAGAATAACAGCCCAAGAACGAGATTATACTTCAAAAGGAAGCTTCAACAGCAAATAAATTTGAATCTAAGCAAAGCCCCTTGCTCCAAGCCTCCTAACTCTCCAATATCTTCCTCCAAATCTCTTTTCCAAGGTTCAATTGCACTCCAATCCTTCACAATCGCGTTTCTAGGGTTTTCTGGACTTAAGGGAAGGTAAGGGGGGCTGGGGAGAGGGTATAATGTCCTTTATATAGGGCTCATCCTCCGAAATTAGGGTTTTCTCCACTCAGCGCCTACTCGCCGAGTCCAGCCGCCGACTCGCCGAGTCGACCACTTAACACGCGACCAAAATCGCGACCGTACTCGCCGAGTCCACTCGTGGACTCGCCGAGTTGCCCTTTCCAATTTACTCTTTTAACCCTTCAACTTTACTCTTGATATTCCGGGATGTTACACCAATGTATCTCGGGCCCAACTTGCCCCGCTTCCTGAATCGAATGACGCCTTTCCAAGGCGACACCTTCAGGAGAACCATATCCCCGACCTGGAACTCCAGGTCTGAACGACGCTTGTCGGCGTAACTTTTCTGCCAACTCTGCGCAGTCTGAAGCCTGCTTCGAACCTTTTGGATCCTCTCGGTCGTCTTGAGAACCACCTCGGTGCTCCCCATGACCCTCTGGCCAACTTCACCCCAACATATCGGGGTCCTGCACCTCCGACCGTACAACATCTCGAATGGAGGACGGTCAATACTCGCATGGTAGTTGTTGTTGTACGAGAACTCAGCCAAGGGAAGATAGGTATCCCAGCTACCACCTAAGTCTAACACGCATGCCCGCAACATATCCTCCAAATTTTGGATGTTCCGCTCACTCTGACCATCCGTCTGCGGGTGAAAGGCGGTGCTAAAATGCAGACGAGTGCCCAACTCATCATGAAACTTCTTCCAAAACCTGGAAGTGAACCGCACATCTCGATCTGATATCACTGACACTGGCACCCCGTGCCGCACCACTATCTCCCTGATATAGATATCGGCCAACTTTTCGGCCGAGATACTTTCCTAAATCGGAATAAAATGGGCACTCTTGGTCAACCGATCCACGATGAACCAAATCGAATCTACTCCTCACGCCGTCTGGGGAAGCTTTGTGATAAAATCCATCGTAATATCCTCCCATTTCCACAACAGGATATCCAACGGCTGCATCTTGTCGTGCGGTCTCTGATGCTCGGCCTTGACCTTCCTGTATGTCAAACACCGCTCAAAGTACCACGCCACATCACGCTTCATGCAGGGCCACCAATAGTCTACGAGAAGATCCTGATACATCTTCATCGCCCCTGGGTGAATAGAGAATCGGGATTTGTGCGCCTCCTCCATCAAGATCTGACGCACACCTCCGTGATACGGCACCCACACCCTGCGGTGTAGTGTCAATAACCCTTGGCTATCATGATCGAAGGAGGTGACTTGACCCACTATTCACTCACTCTTCCGATGTTCCTCCTTCATAGCCTCCTACTGAGCTTCCCGAATCTGCTCTAACAGGGGAGTCACCATAGTCATCCTCATGCAAATATCCCTGATTGGCGTCGCCTTGCGGCTAAGCCATCGGACACCACATTGGCCTTCCCTGGGTGATAAAGGATCTCGCAATCATAATCCTTCACCACGTCCAACCACCGACGCTGCCTCATGTTCAGATTCGGCTGATCCATGAGGTACTTCAAACTCTTGTGGTCCGTGAAAATGGTGCATCGAACCCCGTAAAGGTAATGCCGCCAAATCTTGAGTGCGAAAACCACCGCCCCCAACTCTAAATCATGTGTCGGGTAGTTTGCCTCGTGAGGCTTCAGCTACCTCGAGGCATAAGCAATGACATGCCCCCTCTGCATCAATACCGCGCCTAAGCCTGAGATCAACGCATCACAGTACAACACAAAATCCTCGACGCCCTCGGGTAGGGCTAAGATTGGCGCCTTGCATAATCTCTGCCTCAGAATCTCGAACGTTGCCTGCTGCTCATGCCCCCATCGAAAGACCACGACTTTCCTAGTCAACCGTGTCAGGGGCACAACTATCTTGGAGAAATCCTGAATGAATCTCTGATAGTAACCTGCTAATCCTAGGAAACTCCAAATCTCGGATGGAGACTTCGGAACCTCCCATCTCATCACGGCCTCCACCTTGGTCGGGTCTACTGAAATCCCGATCTGGTTGACGAGGTGCCCAAGAAACTGCACCTTGCACAACCAAAACTCACATTTGGAGAACTTGGCGTACAAGCTCTCCCTCCTCAAGGTCTCCAAAACCTCTCTCAGATGCTCCTCGTGCTCCTCCTGCGTCTTGGAATAAACCAAGATGTCATCAATGAAAACTATCACAGATCAATCCAGCATCGGTCTACACACGCGGTTCATGAGGTCCATGAACGCGGCAGGAGCATTGGTGAGCCCAAACGGCATCACCACGAACTCATAATGGCCATAACGCGTCCGAAATGCGGTCTTCTGTACATCCTCCTCTCTGACCCTCATTTGATGATAACCTGAAAGCAAATCGATCTTGGAGGACCAAGATGCTCCTTGTAACTGATCAAAGAGGTCATCAATCCTTGGGAGTGGGTAACGGTTCTTCACCGTTACCTTATTCAGCTCCCGGTAATCTATACACATCCGATGCGACCCGTCCTTCTTCTTCACAAACAAGATCGGGGCTCCCCAAGGTGAACTGCTCGGTCAAATAAATCCCTTGTCTAGCAGCTCCTGCAGCTGCGTAGACAACTCCTGCATCTCGGGAGGAGCCAACCGATAGGGTGCCTTGGCTATCGGAGCCGCACCAGGAACTAGGTCGATCCTGAACTCTACTTGATGTTCCGGAGGTATTCCAGGAAGCTCCTCCGGGAACACATCAGCGTAGTCTCGCACCACTAGAACCTTGCTCACCGTAGCCTTACCCGTCTCCCGGGTATCCATAACATACATGACATATCCCGCGCAACCCTGCTGAAGGTAGCGTCTAGCTCTCGCTGCTGAACATATTGCAGGTCCATGTTGTGGCCTCTCGCCGTGGATCACCAACTCTCCCCCACTCGGGGTCCTGATCCGCACTAGCTGCTGCACACAATCTATCACCGCCCCCATTAGAGCTCAACCAATCCATGCCTATAATCACCTTGTTCCCCTGCAACGGGATGGGAACCAAATCCACCAAATAGCGCTCCTCAAATAACCTTAGGACACAATCCCTGAATACTGCTGATGCTCGCACCGATTGATCATCAGCAATCTCTACCTCTAAAGGGCAATCCAACATGCCCGAAGTCTCAGCAAACCTCTTGCTAAGCGCAAGGGAAACAAATGATCGGGTGGCACCCGAGTCAAAAAACACCTGAACAGGAATACCGTTCACATGGAACGATCCTAATGCATACACACAGAGCACATATCAATATCATAACATCATAAAAATAAATTAAAGGGAAAGAATCATACCCGTCACCACATCGGGTGCGGCGCGTGCCTCCTCTATCGTCAGCTGAAACGCCCGGCTCCTCACCACTATAGCCTCTGCCTTGCCCTGCCGACCATCTGTAATCCACAGGGTAGCTGGAGCCGGCGCTGATGTTGTCAATTGGGGGCAATTGGCCTTCTTATGGCCCCTCTGGTTGCAGTGAAAACACAACAACTCCGATGTCTGAATCACAGGTGCAGGGGTGGTACAATCCTTGCTGAAATGCCCCGTCTTGCCGCACTTATAGCAGCCCGACATTCCCAGCCTACATGCCCCCTCATGAGGCCTGCCGCATTTCTTGCAGCGGCTCGGTCTTGACCGGCCTTTCGCCCTACCATCTGATCCCTTGGGCTTCTTCCCCGAAGCCCCTCCTGCCTGTCCCTCCTCTGTCTTCCTTTTCCGGATGTGCTCCAGATCTATCTCCCTCTCCCTCGCCCTGGCAATCATAGAGTCCAAGGTAGGGCAAGCTAAAAAACTGACATGCTCTCGAATAATCGTTAGCGATACTGATACCTCTGGAGGGATCACACCTACTACAAGTTTCCTGGTCTTATCTTGGCCCTCCTCGGTTCGGGTACGGATCCTCTGCTTTCAGTAGTACGGGCCCATACTACCTTCCACATCTATCCATACCTTCTCCAAGAGAATGATTTGAAATCATATCTCATATGATATCTAGAATGGAGGAATATATGATCCCTTATCTAAGGACATGCGTATCTGATAGGATCAGAGTTGACAGCGGCTTTGGAAAGCTACGATTGCAGATCAGGATCTGAAGTCATACGCATAATAGTTATTAGACTTATCCAAGTGGGAGACTGTTGGATTAGTGTCTAAGTCCATAACTATTTTGGTATGTACTTGACCCGATGGTGCATGGTCCTTTTGGGTTGTGTGACATCCCCATTTTCACGGCCAAAAAAGACCGATGTTGTTTATGCTTTATAAAAATCAGAGTACTTCATTTTATAAAAATGTTGCGGAATTTGTTCCCAGAAAAACATGGTAAATACGTTATTAAAACATATTCGAAGAAACGTATTTATTTCATTTTAAAACGTTTGGGATGTCATCGTTAATACAGAAACATAAGCATAAACAGAACTTACAATTATTTACACTAGTGATCTACATCTCTTTAAATCTCTCAGTGTAATGTCACTTCATATCAACACCTGTGATATAAATAAACTGAGTGGGTCAGGTTGGGAAACCTGGTGAGTACATAGGGTTTTCAACCCACAATAATATAATTATTATGTTTAAACAATCAAATAATCAACCCAATTACCCATCCCCATTATCTTCTTTATTCTTAAGGATCTACCCTAAGAATCAGCTATTTCTCATTCATTAATTCCTAAGGATCATCCTAAGGAAACAACATGAAGTCCATTGTTGCCAATGACACTTTGGTCAAGCGCAGCTGCTAATCTTGTCACTTAGGCACAGCTGCCAGAATTGGGACATTTCCTATGAGGCGCTTCTGCCGGTATTGACCTTTTAACGCTACTGTCATGGTCATAAGGCTCCCTATTAGGCGCAACTGCCGATACTATCCTTAGAGCGCAGCTGCTAGGACGTTTACCGTAGATCTAAATCATCTACGGGTTGTGGCGCAGCTGCCAGTGCTCATCTATAGGGTACTAGGTCCACTGCTGCCAATGTATACCTATAGGGCACTAGGTCCGTACTACTAATGTTCCTCTATTTCAGCTTTTATCCATCATCATTCATCTACCCATGTTTTACCCAACATATCTTGTAGATATAAAATACTTTATACAGTTTACATCATTTAAAACATGTATAAAAATCTTTCACCAGCATAGACAGCAAGTATTAAGACAATATGCACACATAGCATGTAAATTTATAATAAAATACTTCATATCTATGTGTAAGATGAAAGTAACTATGCACTCACTTGAAAGGTGGTGAGTCGGCACTCGGACAGCACTTCGTTACTCTTAAAACAATTATCCCTTGACGAAACCTAGTACCATTACCACTAGAGTTTAGTCTAACGCTTGACGAGACTAATTTAATAGTCTAGCTATTATTACTATTATATAAGCGTTAAATAACACTCAATATAACTCATAATAATAGCCTAAATAATTATTTTAAGATCCTAACAATGTTACTATAATTAAATAAAATCTATATTAAATATACTATAGGCGTAGCTCACTTACAGCGGGTTTTTATTAAAAACCGGGCTTCGCTGGAGCAGCGTTTCCGAGCCGAAAGCTTTTCTTCTCGGAGCCGTCGGGCGCTCCGGGGCTTTCTTCTCGTGATAGGGAGGTTCCCTAGACTTGGGAGGGGTTTAGGGAGGTTAGAGAGAAGTTAGAGAGAGAAAGAAAGGCTTATGGTGTGAAGAAAATATGAGGAGTTCACCCTTGTATTTATAGGAGTTTTATAGTAAAGTAGTCTCTAAGCTTCGTCCGTAACTTTTGCATACGAGCTCCGTTTTTGTCTGTCTTTTTACCGTTGAGTTCCTATTAATGAGATCTTCAACTTTCATTTAGAATTCGTTGGCTAATTCTCATTCTATCTCGGATTTACAAAACTGTATCGAATTCGCCGCGCTCGAAAAGTAGGGACTAAGCTTCGTCCATAACTTTCGCATACGAGCTCCATTTTTGTCTGTCTTTTTACCGTTGAGTTCCTATTAATGAGATCTTCAACTTTCATTTAGAATTCGTTGGCTAATTCTCATTCTATCTCGGATTTACAAAACTGTATCGAATTCGCCGCGCTCGAAAAGTAGGGACTAAGCTTCGTCCATAACTTTCGCATACGAGCTCCATTTTTGTCTGTCTTTTTACCGTTGAGTTCCTATTAATGAGATCTTCAACTTTCATTTAGAATTCGTTGGCTAATTCTCATTCTATCTCGGATTTACAAAACTGTATCGAATTCGCCGCGCTCGAAAAGTAGGGACTAAGCTTCGTCCATAACTTTCGCATACGAGCTCCATTTTTGTCTGTCTTTTTACCATTGAGTTCCTATTAATGAGATCTTCAACTCTCATTTAGACCTCGTTGGCTAAAAATCGACCGATCTAAAATTCAGATTTCGGGCTGTGCACTGCTATGCTAAATCTTAGAAAAATCATAACTTCCTCATACGAAGTCAGATTTGGGCGTTCTTTTTATCAATGTTCTTAGTTTAACATATTCTACGACTTTCGTTTAGATCGCTAAGGCTAAATCTCGCTCTATCATAAATTCACTATTTACGCTTCCCGGTATCGTGCTGGTTCCGTCGCGAAACTTCAACGGGTCATAACTTCTTCGTTATAACTCGGATTTCGGTGTTCTTTATATGTACGAAAACCTTGTAACATACTCTACAACTTGGTTAAGATTATTTATTCTAAATAATCTTTTGTCAAAAATTCGTTTTCGACCCCTATTGCTTCTAATTTGACTAGCCCAGATTTGCGGGCGTTACAGGTTGCCTTCACCAAAGCAACTTGATTGGAGAAATAAATAAAGAGAGAGGTTATTATGATTTATTAATATGTTATAAGAATAATATATTAAAGGAGAAATCATATTTTTTTAATTAATATTGGTTAATAATTAATTAAGAATTAATTTTGTGATCAAATGTAATTAATTAAACTAGAGGAGCTGAATTGTAATTATGTGATAGTTACAAAATATGGTAATGGTTATAATAAATATGGGTTGAACGAATTCTAGGAGATAAGGATCCTTGAAATCATCCAAAGGATAAAAGATAAGGGTTTTCAAGGCTTATCTTATGGTTGCTTGGTGGGCAAGCAACTAGATAAGGATAATGACTGAAACCTAATCTCTACACCTATATAAATAACCCTAAGGCCATAAGAATTCGTCCATGCCTTGTCTAGGGTTCCTAGAAACGAATTTTATACCTCTTCCCTCTCTCTCTTGCTTCTCCATTTGCTCTTGGTGTTTGTAAACCATTAGAGGAGTGACACTTGTGACTCTAAGCCTTCCAAAGTCAATACAAGGAGATTTGGGATTGTTATTGCTACATAACAATCAAGGTAATATTATAAACCTATTCTTATGTTAATATGATTACTTATATGCTAGAATTAGGGTTTCTTTATGTGTTCATAATGTTGTGTATCTAATAGTGAAAACATAGATCCAATTCTAGGGTTGCATGCACACATAGGATTGTTTGTACAAATCCCATAAGTGGTATCAGAGCCTTTGGTTAACTTGTTTTCAATTAGTATTATACAATTGTATGAACTTGACATATTAGGGTTTATAGCCAATAAACCCTAGGAGGCTAGAAATTTCGAGATTAGGGTTTCTATACCCTAATTTGCGAAAATTTGAAAGGGTTTCAAATCTTTTACTTAAGCCTCAAGATTTCGAAATCTGGGGTTTGAAAAACCCCATGATTTTCGAAATTAGCCTCCTCCCCAAGATAAGATCCTAAATTTTAGGGATTTGGATTATCCCATATCTTGTAATTATCCTCTAGTTGTTATATATGGTAATTATAGATTTTGCATTATCCTAACCATAATTTCGAAATCTAGAGAGATAATTAAGGGATTAGGATATCTTAAATGTATAAATGGTAATTATCCTCATGATTTAGATAATCCCTTATGATTTAATAATTAAATTAATAGTCTAATTCAAGATAATTATTAAATCAAGAATTTAATATTTAAAATATTAATTTATATGGCATAAATTCGAAAATTTTAAGAGAGATTAAAACTAAATTGTTTTGAAAAGTTTCAAAACTTGCCCTAAAGTTTTGGAATTTAAAAGTTGATTAAAAGTTTAATTAGGATGTTAAATTCTAAGACCCTAGTATTGTTTTGAAAATGTTCAAATTACACCCTTATGGTTTTATTAATTAATTAAGGTGTATGATTAAAAGAAGTTTAATAAATCCATAAAAGTTTTGGTTTACAATTAAAAATATAATTGTTATATTTGACCACCTAGTATTTTAAAGTGTAAAACACACCCTATACTATATATAACATTAAAAGTCTAACATTATATATATATATATATATATATATATATATATATATATATATATATATATATATATATATATATATGAATGAGTAAAAGTTAGTCTTACCGTTAGTAGGCCTCATTCACGAAGTTGGTCTATAAGGGGTGTTTAAGGAAATTGCCTATAAAATGGCGATTGAATGGGTATCCACTCTTACCCACCGCACTCTTGACTAGTGGAGGGTCGTTAGCCGAACAGGTAGGATAGGACGAAACCTTCCATTATAAGTATAATGAATTATTAAAGTAACTAAATGTTTTCATAAAATTCCCAATCTTAGTTACTTAGGCAAAAGTGAATTGATGCAATTCCATGAAATTACACTTTGTACCCTTGCGAAGACGTTAGTGGAGCGTGTGTGGTTTACCGGCACACTAAATGGTTCTAAGTGAAGGTAGCAAAGGGTGACTCAATGTTTGTCATAGTTCGGTGGAGCGTGTGTGGTTGACCGGCACATCGAATAGATGACTGTAACATGTGAGGGCACCATGTAAGTTTGCATGGTTATTCACACCCGCTTTGTGATCCTCGGCATCCCAGTCACAAACAAGAGGGGCATATCGAGATTTAAACATGCCATTGAAAGTTCAATGAATCTCAAAGGATCTAGGAGTTTTCATAGATTTAAAACTTAAATTCTTTTTCGTTTTTCGTGGTGGAAATTAGTGAATCGTCATTCACTTACCTTCAAATATTCTGCAATTAGGGTTACGGCATCCCTCTCCCGAGTTGTAGAATATTGTGTTGGGTCCTAGCCTTAGTAACTCATTTGGGTGATTTACTAAGGACTCAATCAATCAACTAACTTGAATTCGTTTTCTCCCGTTTTGTAGATGTCAAAGTTCGACAACTATGGTCTTCCCAAATCCCGTGGTACAAGCTTTCCACATGAAGATGATATTCCACGATTCGATCGAGGAACAAGAGATCATACTTCACTTCCTCCTCCTCCTCCGATTATTCTCCCTAACCCACAAGTTCGAAGGCTTGAAAAGTTCAAGATCACTCAAGCCCTTTTGGCAAGTAAACATAAAGAAGGAAAGTCGGTGTGTGCACACGTCATATGGATGAAGTCACACATTGATAGGTTAAGAATGTTGGGATCCGTTGTCTGTGAGGAAATGGCTGTTGAATGGGTTCTTCAGTCACTTCCTAACTCATATAGTGAGTTCGTAAGAGAGTACTATATGATGAACTACGACGTGACCCTTATAGATCTCACCTATATGCTTATTGCTGCTGAATCATCAATGATTTGGCGCAATAGAAAAGCAAAGTTGATTGGTGAATCTGCCTTCAAGACCTCTATGGATATAGACAATGGCAACGAAAGACATGCTATGATCGAAAAGTTTGATCATAAAAGAAAGGCAATGTCTGAAGTAGTTCCATGTTCTGTTCCAAAAGAGCCAATTTGCTTTTATTGCCAAGAGAAGGGGCATTGGAGACGAAGCTGCCCTATTTACCTAAGAGATCTAAGAGATGGGAGAGTCAAAACGTATGGCTTTGCTTTAGGTAAAATCCATTGACTAACTCTTTTAAGCTTCTATTCTAGATTCTTAATACATAATGTGATAAGATTACTATTGATGTTTTGTAGGATCGAAGAAAAGAAAGGAAGCTTAAGGGAAGAAGTGAGCAAAATCTAACCGTGAAGGAATGGATTTCGATCGCATATCTCGAAGATTAGATTCTTGAGCTACTACTTAGAGTTAGAATTAGATTGCTAAGAAAGATGTATTAGCATAGTTTTTCAATGAATTGCATTGTAAGGACAAAATTTTTTCTGCAATAAAATAAATTTTGATTTTATATTATTTATTTATCCTTGCAATGGCGTATATGAAAAATTGATGTTTGGATGTTTCTATTATTAGAAATAGTGGATTTTGTTCTTATTATGTTATTTATGGAAAGTCAAGAATTTACCAAATAGGGAGAGTTTGTCATCGCCCAAGTTTCAATTGGACAGAAACTTGGAATCATGCAACTTGGTTGCACAATGAATGAGAAATTTCACATTTGGAAATTAGACTAATTCATTGACAAAGTGTCAAGTGAAGGACTAGGAGATCGAGCACACAAAGTTGTGTGTTGATCAAGTCCACCATAAGAGTAAATGTGATTATACTTACAAGATTAAGTGTAATTCTAAATTGATTAAAAAAAGGTTTAAATCAATAGTAGAACGAATAAGAAGAATCAAGTAGGCAGAAAGATAAAAGTTTCTCCATTCTAAGAAGAACGGAGAGTACCTTTTATGCTTTATGATAGGTCTTAATGATTAAGAACCATATCTCAATTGATCCTCTAAGTGAGTCTTAGTACAATTATATGTCTAAGAAGAGGAATCAAGAATTGAAGAAATGGTCAAATCAAGAAGTCAATCATACTTCGTTCCGAAAACAAGTCTTAGAGTTAAGATTGTGAAATTGAGTGATAAGTATTAAGAAGGTTTATAACATTCATCAAATGTGGAAAGTTGTGATGTCTTGGATAAGACAAAGACCAACTAGGACCAATTTATGAAGTGTTTGATAAAAGCTACACTAACTCTTGAATATTTGTTTGTCAAGAAATGGTTGTTGACAAGAGAATCTTATATGTCAAGGATTCAGTGGGAGTCTTAATGGTCTTGAAAGGTTTCAAGAACAAATCAAATAAACCTTATCGATCATCACTAGCACACGAGTTGAGGTTTATAACCTATCGTGTTGTCATTATTTTGTTTCTGTGCCAATCCAATCGAGTTAATTATGCATGTGAATCCTATGAGTTCTCATTTGAATGCATAAAAGGCAAGGACCTTGATCAATGGAAAGTACATTGATAAGAAAAGGTGAGCTGCTTAACGACATGGAAGACATGGTGGGCAGCTGTGCTACCATAAGGCAAGAAATCGAGATTAAGAAAGTTCGATCCATATGAGTTTGAATTTGTCGTAAACTTTGTTTTTAACAAATTCACATGGATAGGAACAAATACACCGTTTAAATCTAAGTGTCATAAGATTTCCTCCTTCATGAAAATGATTGTGAGGAAATGCTTACACTAAGAAAGATTTAAGAAGATAGTGATTGTAAAATTGCATTCTCGAATTCGATTATGGTTACGGTATCCTTTCCATAATTTGAATTGTGAGGTTTGGCAATTAGTCTTAAGTGTTTAGACACACATATGAACTATCGAAGGCAAAGTTGTATAAGTTCAAGAAGCCTTGATAAAAGATTATCAAAGCACTAAGTATGAGAAACATGAACTTAAGAAAGTCAATAAGCATTGTTTTTCTGAAAGTTAAGTTGTTCTGAATACATGTCGAAGCTAGTTGGAGCATAAGTGTTATGTTTATAATAATCATCATGATAGTGGGAGCATAAAAGTTATGATTATATGATTATTAAGGCACCTATTGCAAGTTGGCAATATTAATTATAGAAAACAAGAGTTATACCTTGCAAAGTCGTAAGGGTTGTAATGTTGTTTTGCTATAATTAAGGGAGAGAATATTATGCTTCATTTCAAATCTAAAGGATTAGGTTGATGGTTTGCAAGTCAAAAAGTCCTTGTACTTGCATCCCATTCCATCATTCCTTCCTTCATGGTTATCTTGCCTAACTATCGGTGGGTTGGCTTGACCAATAGACCCACTGAAGTTTCCTCCTTCTGAGTGCCCTTCATTCAGTTCAGGCTCTTCCACACGAATCGACAGTTCTTCACGATTTTGTTGAAGCAACCGTCTAGTTTCATCCATCTGACGATCCAACATCGTCTGAATCATCAATTGCACACCAGCCATGGTTATTGGCTCTGGTGCTGCTGCTACAACAGGTATTGGCTCAATCATTGGTGGTTGATTCCTGTTTTCGTCAGCATTTCCAACTCCACTTCTTGTTCTCACCATTTTGATCTACACCGAATAAGGTGAAATTAGATCCTCAATCATGATAGATATTCAAATCATCCTTATCACTCCGAAACGTTTACATGCTAGTTCTAATATCGTAGACGTACGCTTAGAATCCTACACACATAAGGTTTCTAGATCCGGTCGGCAACAGACCATAGATCCGAACAAATAATATCATATATGGCAACATATAACATTTAGCACATAAAGCATTTTAGGCAACTTTCCTAAAATAAACTAGTGCTCGTGTCTAAAACATAACAGACACGCATCTCAAAACTTCACTTAGCATTCTAAGTTTAAGTCTAGAAATCCAACAAATTCCTAGTTCGCTTAAACTAATGCTCTGATACCAACTGTGACATCCCCAAAATCTCGGCCAGAAAAGACCGATTTTCATTTATGCTTTTAAATATTTTCAGAGTAAATCCTTTTGATTTGAAAGAGTTGCGGAATTTGTTCCCAAAAACAAAACATGATAAAACATTGTTTACCGAAGCATTTCATAAAAGAAATGTATTTTCATTATAATCAAAACTCGGGGTGTCATGTTCCGATACAGACCAATAAGCATAAACGAATACATTACAAGTCATATAACAAATATAAACATATGCAGACTTGTAAACAAAACAACTTGATGGTTCATCCATCTCATGCCCTTCCGCCACTACCTGTAATACAATTTAAAACTGAGTGGGTCAGGCTTGGGAGCCTGGTGAGCATATAGGGTTTTCAACCCACAATAAATATCATATTTAATTTTCACCAACCAACAATAACCCAATTACCCATTCCCGTTATTCTCACTTTAATGTCCCTAAAACAACTAACATAAGGGACCTAGTCTTAGAATATTTCATCGGGGTGACAACACATGCTTCGGGGGTACCTCAGCAATATAAGTCAAATAAGGCAACCATGAGGGGGATGGAGTACAGCGAATGAACACCCAAGTTCATTAACACCTACAGGTGGCGAACCTGCTAATGTTTCCACAAGACCGTCTAGAATAGCCAGTGGTCGTCATCTAAACTCCGCTAGATGACTCAATCAAACAACAACGAGGCCTCTCATCTGTTTATTACACACCAACTGTCTACCCATGTTCTACCCAACATATTAGTAGATAAAAATATACATTTGTATACATAGTTTAAAGAAAACCTGTATAGCATGCTTTAATCAACACATATATCACATAACAGATGAGGCACACACACACATAACACATATCTCATAAAGAAATAAGCAGATCTATAAGATAGAAGAGAGTGAATACTCATTCACACATAACACAACCAAATATATACACATAGCACGTATTTTTATATAAAATACTTCGTATTATTGTATTAGAAGAAAATAACTACACACTCACACTTATAAACAACAATATAATTAATACACTCGAACCATACTCGTATTATTATTGTGTTTAAGAAAGTTAGTATACACTCACTTGATCAGAAGATGATCGGACAGCACTATGGCTTATAAAAGTAGTATTCCTCAGTAGATCTGGAAGATCTCCTCGAAAATCGAACTTCTCGCGGGCAGAGCTTCGACTCGGGAACCGCACTTCTCGGGATCTTCGGGATCTCGGGACTTGCCTCGGGGCTAGAGTATAATACCGGGGCTTCGGGATAGCTTCGGCACGAAAAACGATGCAAAAGACTAGAGAGAAGAGAAGAAATTGAACAACAAAGAAGGCTGTCTTCGGATCCTTTATATAGAGGCTGGAGCCTCGGAGTACGCGGGGCGTACAGGCGTACGCAGCGCGTACGCGTCCGAAATCGTCATTGCATGCGTCATCCGAAGTGTCGACACTATGCTGAGTACGCGGTAGCGTAACCTCGTACGCGGGGCGTACTCCGGATCACACCGGTGACTCGGCTTCGGATAATGCTTCCGATTTTGAATTAAAAATAAATATAAAATGATTAATAAACTTCGGAAATTCATAACTTCTTCATACGAACTCCGTTTTCGACGTTCTTTATATCCACGCGAAGGTGAGACCACGCTCTACGACTTTCGTTTAGACTCCGTCGGCTAATTTTGACTTTATTTTTAATAATTATTTTTAATAGGCCGGGACAGAAACTTTCGTTATAAATTCATAACTTCTTCGTTTGACGTCCGTTCTCGCCTAACTTTTTATCGTTTCAATACCAACAATGAGATCTTCGATTTTCATTTAGATTGCTTCGGCTAACAACCGCTCGATCTCAAATCGAGTAAAACAGGTTGTATATCGCTAAGCCGGAACTTCGATAAATCATAACTTCCTCATACGAAGTCAGATTTGGGCGTTCTATATATATTCGGAAACCTCGTTTCAACTACTACAACCTTAACCAAAGATATTAAGTTTATTTTACACTTAAATTTTGACGCTTATTTTTATTCTTAATTAATCAAACCATATAATTAAGCAATTAAGCACAAAACACATAATACTCAAATAATACATTATTATTATTTCAAATTGGGTTACAAAGGTTAACCTAGACTATTACATTGCTAAAAATGGCAAGCCCGGAAACACAGGCGTTACAGGAACACCCTAACAGAGCATCACAATGTCCTGCCTCTACCACTGATTCCCTTACTCCCAGCACCATACACATACAACAATACATTTTCTCTGAATCCCATAATAATTTCCTATTTCACTCAATGCGCAACTTCAGTGCATCCAAACACTCAATTGGAATACAAGGAAGGCGCTAACCCTTCAGAACACACTGATGATCCTCCGAAACCCTTTCCACTACTGCTCAAAATCCAAGCAAGAATACACATCCCAGCCCGGGAGTTGGCTACTCGACAATCTTCTACCCATATTTCAACCCAAAAGTTCTCAACTGCCCATACCATCATTACGAGTCTTCCACTTGAAACGACTCTGACCACCACCAGATTCTTGTCCATTGACCACCCACCGTGGGGACACCTATCCTTCTCTCAGACATATACCACATGCATTATCCCGCCCTGCACCTTTCCTTGATCCCAATGACCCTGATCTCATGAATTCAATCCGCAGGTTTCTGTATCCAACCCCTAACCGCTCTTGCACCAATCTCTGGTTCTCTCAATAAACCACCCGGTTCTCCCCCACTTAGGGTTCGAACCATCACTATCTGACACATCAACAACCTCACGAACTATTTTCACCAGCAATAACGCACCTGCCCCTGGAAAGTGCTACACAACGCCCGATAATCCCCTTTAAGGAAATCAATCGATCTCATAACTCTGAACCTCAGATGAAATCCCCAAGAACTTCTCGTCACGACTGCCTCTAGTTGTTCCAAGTCTCGTACCAATCCAATACCAAACAACTCAACTGTCCAATAACATCACTGACTCATAGACTGGACCACAAAATCATCATACTCCCCCACCTCGACTCATCAACCGATGTTACAACACATGGATCATCCCAAGAACGGGGACCCACTCCCATATTCAATACCCAACATAGATAGAAAAACCACTGCACTGATTAACTCGACTGGACTCCCCACTGATACCTCTACAATACGCCCTACTATACTCAAATAGGTGTAACGTGGTCCTCGACTATCTCAGTCCCAACTAATTATCTGCTCATGGTAAATCACTGCCTTGTGGCACACATGCTACCTGCTACTCTGATGGAAAAATCATCATCAATAACAACCTGTAGGGTTTAACCCCAAACCCAAAACTTAAACATCATGCCTCTCATGTTCCGCACACGAACATAAATAGCACCACCCAGGTCATAGAAGGTGACATCTCCTCTATCGACTGATCGCTCAACTCAGACCGAAATTCTCCCCTCCCTCTGACTCCTTACCAAAATACTCTGAAAGGCTCTCGACCTCCCTCTCAAGGGACGCCTCTTCGAACTCAATCATGGCCCACAGGCCTAAAACCCATAGCGTCTAATTTCTACCTCATCAATCGTGACCGGATAACTGGAGAACCACAAGCATCATTCACTACGAACCATGGTACTCATCCCGTGACATCTCTTCTCAATATGCTCCGGTGTATGGTACCCGAACCATAGCATCACTCCTCCATCTACTCCAATGTATGGTACTCGAACCATAACATCATTCCTTGATCCATTCTGATTTATGGTACTCGAACCATAACATCACTCCTCAATCTGCTCCGATGTATGGTACTCGAACCATAACATCACTCCTCGATCCGCTCCGATGTATGGTACTCGAACCATAACACCACTCCTCAATCGGCTCCGATGTATGGTACTTGAACCATAACATCACTCCTCAATACGCTTCGATGTATGGTACTCGAACCATAACATCACTCCTCAATCTGCTCCGATGTATGGTACTCGAACCATAACATCACTCCTCAATACGCTTCGATGTATGGTACTCGAACCATAACATCACTCCTCAATACGCTTCGATGTATGGTACTCGAACCATAACATCACTCCTTAATACGCTCATTAGAACCTTCAGAATACTCCCTGTATCAAGTATGGGTCCTCTACTTTCAGTAGTACGGGCCCATACTACCTGCCACATTTACCCATACTTTCCACACAGACTATCCCGGAGCTCCTAAGTAGCTGCTCGACCTTCTCATTCACCAATTCCGTCGCGCGCTCGCTCCCCAGCGAAATTCTCTACTCTACCAGCGCACTCATCTGGCTAAGGTTACTCCCTAGGCTCTTCCTAGATTCCCACACTTCTCTGCCATCAGCTGCCGAAGAGCTCCTAATGATGCCAACCATCTACCTCCTGAATATCGTCATATTCGCTTGGTAGTTGACTCCCATCATCGAGAGTTCCACAAAGCACGAAGCAAGCAGCATTCGAGCATCGAAGAATATATATATAACTCACTCTGGGTGATAACTCCGCTTGCTCTACTCATCCTCGAAAGTACCACCGAACTCTGCAACTCTTCCCCTCGCGGGTTCTAACTATTCTTTCTCTAAGTACCACGGTACTTATCTAGGTATCTCCCCTAGATTACTCCTCTACTCATATCCCCTAAAGGATTCCAACTAAATATTCTTACTCATCACATACTCAAAAGCACATCACATATAACAACAATTCCTAGGCTAAGGCATCACAAATCAGGCCACTATAGTCCTAAGATATGGAATACCTAGCCTGTCTCTAGCATGCAATAATATCTCATAAAGTGCATCATAAATATCTCATAACACAAAAGTAAGGGTATTTTGGGAAATCACCGTTCGGGCTCTGGCTGATTGTACACACTGCTCTTTCTTGCTTTCTCTTTGAACTCTTATTTGCTTTAGAAAATTATTTCTTTGAAAACTTTTCTTACTTCCTTAGTTTGAGTCCAGATTTACCCGAAGGCGCATCCGAATCCCTCAAACCAAGGCTCTGATACCAACTTGTAACACCGAAAATTTCAAAACAATTTTTCATTTAAAAATAATTGTTTAATTCTTAAAAACACTTTGCTTAAAATCTCATTCATAATCTAATTACAAAACATAACTCCATTTTCACTTGCATAATAAACCAGGATCCTCAAAACATGACTATTTCTCTGGTGTGTACAATCGAGCCGGTGCCGTCCCGTGATCCTGAGAGAAACCTGAAACACATAACACAAACACTGTAAGCACGAAGCTTAGTGAGTTCCCCAAAATACCACACATAACACATATTAGCCACTCGAGGCTATAACTCTGTGGGTCCGTGGACCCTACTCTATGAACCCTCTGGTTCTAACTCTATGAAACTTCCGGTTCTAACTCTGTAAACATGCACAACATAAATCACATAGAAATAATGCAGTACAACACGTAACATACACAACATACAAATACTCTGTCACATAACTCGGGTTACCTACTCAAGGTATAGTATAGTGAGAAGACTCACTTGGAAATCAGAAAGCAATTATCTGCACATGCGAACCTCGGACTTGCCACCGCCTAACACATAAGGCAAATATCTCTAATTAGTAATCAAAGTCCCAACTCTAATTAACCGGCGATTACTCTTTCCCTCTCTAGTCAGGTAATGGGTAAAAGACCATTTTACCCCTCCCTGACCTCTATTACCTCTGTTGACCAAAACTCCCAAAGTCAACATAAGACAACTCAAGTCAATGGTCAACACTGACCAGATTCGGCGAGTACCCAAGAGTGACTCGGCGAGTCCATGCAGGTTCTCTAAATCCTTTTTAAACCTCTTAGACACGACGAGTTCCCTCTCCACTCGTCGAGTTACTCGGCAACGAAATGCGGGGCAATCCCGACTCGACCCGTCGAGTTTGCCTATGGACTCGGCGAGTTGCTCCCATGACAACCCTCATCTGACCTTCTGAGGTCAGATCCGCTTCACCAAACCATAGATCTAACTCCCTCAAAGTCAATAACCACGAAAAGGTCGAACCTTGGGCACTCATGCAAGGTTCTACAAGCTCATTTGGGTGAAACCCTCCATTATATAACAACCCTAGCTCAAAACTCCAAATAGAATGCATAAAGCAGGATGGAAGGGACTCTCTGGACCTCTTTGGGTCCAGATCTATGGCTTCACACTCAATGGGACACTATACTCCACAAATCAAGCCATAAAAGAGGCTAGAAAACCCTAAAATCACCAATCTTACCCAAAACAGAAAAGGGAGAACGATTTGATACCTCAATAGTGAAGATGCAAGCTCAGAAGCTCTGAATCGACACCCCCTTGACCTCCCTTTGCTGGAAATGACTACTCCATTGCACAACCACCTCAAGAATGCTCCAAAATGGCTCTTCCTCACTCTCTCAGCTCTCTGGTTCGATAGGAGTCTCTCAAAGGTGTAGGTGGTCGCCACTGAAGGCCATAAGGGCCTTTAAATAGGTCCCAAACCCGGACACTTAGGGTTTTCCTTGACAGCACCGACTCGGCGAGTCCAAATACCCGACTCGTCGAGTCCCTTCATTAAACTGGTCCCCAAAACGCGATCCTACTCGACGAGTTGAGGCGTCAACTCGCCGAGTCTCCTCATTCCCCAATATGAAATACTCAAATTCCCATACCTGGATATCCGGATGTTACACGCATACTGTCAGACATATCTGGGGTGTCTGACCTACCCTTCGGTCCTAACAACCGAACTCTACTACTATCACATATACATATCATGCCAACATACAAACATATCAGGTAGTAGCAAACCTAGATGATATCACAAAGACAGTCATCTAACATACAACTCCTACTGGTGGGCCGACATTGTGGCCGTAGACCCACCGCTACTGGAAGGTAACTCACCTCAAAGTAGCTGCTGATCGGTGTGGGAACAGACTGTCTTTTGCTGCTGCTGCTCCGGAAATCCTCCGGCTAATAATTCCCACAAAACACTTAGTCAAATACTGCTAACCGTCCTCAGGGTAAAATGACCATTTACCCCTAACCAAACCAAGAGTCAAAGTTAGAGTCAAATTTAACTGCCAGTTGACCCGACTCGCCGAGTTGGCTTGCCAACTCGTCGAGTCCCTATCCCTTTGTCTGACCATAACCCGTCTCTACTCGTCGAGTTAGGCATTGACTCGACGAGTTTTCCTTCTAAACCAAAGACCAATAGTCCTTCATCCTACTCGTCGAGTTCATCTTCATCCGAAGAACACTCTATGCTGAGACTCGCCGAGCTGTATGAGCAACTCGCCGAGTCTGTTCTTAAGGCAAGAAGATTGCCTTGAACTCGCCGAGTCAGGGTATCGACTCGCCGAGTTCATTCATGAGTGAGTCTGGCTTCCGACCCACTGAGTCACACCCCAAGACTCACCACTCCACCCTAAAACACGAAAAGGGGGAAAACTCAGGGACTCGCGACTCGACTCGCTGAGTCCGATGAACGACTCGCCGAGTCTGTCACATGCAAATACTATATACTCGATTTTGCTTGAATCCAGCTCATGTCATTCATAGATCTGGGTTTCTAGAGCATGAATAACACGTAAAGTTTCCAACTTTACGTGTAAATAATCACCAAAGAAGGTTTTAGGGCTCAAAATACACTAAAAGGGTAGATCTAGGGCTTTCATGCAATATGACTCCATAAAGGAAGTAGATCCAAGCTCCCGGAGCTCAATCATGCCTAGATCTAGAGGCTAAACAACTTATTACAAACCCTAATACACAATCAAGCTTGGGGAAAGGCTCAAGAAGGACTTTCATGGAGCTATAAGGGACTATAAGCATGAAAACCGAGGGAAACCGAGTTATACCTCAAGGAAATCACCGAGATAACACAAGGATGCCTGGCCTCCTTCTTCTCTTCTTGATCTACTCTTATTTCTTCTCAAAATCTTCAAGAAACACACCAAAGCACTTCAATCTCACAAGAAATAAGGGTTAGAACGATGTTGGGAGCTTTGAGGGTGAAGGGGGCGAGGTTGGGGCGCATAAGGTTGGTTTAAATAGGGTGCAAACCCTTGGAATTTAGGGTTTCACCAGACAGCGTGGACTCGCCGAGTCCAGAATGTGGACTCGCCGAGTCGCCAACTTAAACGTGCCCCCAAACCCGTCTCTACTCGGCGATTCGGGCCTACAACTCGCCGAGTCCAAGGCTAAAAACGTAAAATACTTAGATAAATTTTACGTACCAGGAACCAGGTGCTACACCTTCGCCCCGAGCCTCAACAGGTTCAGAGCACACTTCACTCTATGATCAGCAGGGAATGAACACGTGAAGAAACACCCCTCCACGTCAAACAACCATCTCATAGCAACAATCGGGTCCTGAACTCCATCGAAGGTAGGGGGCTTCGTATTATCGAAGTCCCGATATTGAAAACCTCGACCGGCTCCTCCCCTGCTGTTGTAGCCGCCGCGGCAGCCGTCTCTGTGAGAGCCGCATAGCGCTCATCAAAATACTCAACCATGGCGGTCTTGATCAACCCAAACAGTTCCGGCAACTCGGTCCGGAACAACGCAACAACCTCATCATGCAGGATCTCACGAATCCTAGCATCCAACTCGTCTATGCTCATCTGACCAATAACCTCAGGCGGTACTGACCCACCTTGACCGCCCTCTCATGCTCCCGATCCTGACCCAGATCCGCTCCCAACATGCCTCGTAACCACCATACTGAAAAACATCGCAAGATCTTAGATACTTCCCACTATCCCGGGAACCAACCCCCAACCCAACCCTAGAGGTTGCAGTTTCTTTGATATGCGTATGAGTCCTGTGCTTTCAGTAGTACGAGCCCATACTACCTTCCACACCTACCCATATTTATATCAATTATCACCACAACACCCTAGTGAAGAACATACATAATAAGCACTCAACCCTCACTCCTAGAGGAACACTGGAAATCTCCCACCAAAGAAACCCTAGGCTAGCAGGCATCATAAATTAGGCAACATTTTCATGAAATCCTGAAGATCCCTAGCCTAGTACTAGCATGCTGTTCTATCATAGCTCAAAAACAAATATCATGTATGGTATTTTGGGGTTACTTACTGGCTCCAGCTGATCGTACCTCCGCGTCCTCCTTTACTTATTTTGAAAACCATTTTAAATTCTCTTTTGAAAACTCTCCCTGATTTGAGACTAGATTCACACAAATGTTCCTCCAATTCACTCAAACCAAGGCTCTGATACCAACTTGTAACGCTCTAAAAATTTCAACCAATTTAAACTTTTCAAAAACAACCCAGTTTCATTAAGTTATTACAAAAAGGTTTTCAATACAATTATTATCAGAGTCTTCCCATAACCACATAAGAAAACATAATCATGAGGAGTGGTACGTCATGCCTTTGCCTTGCCACGGTCTCCTAAAGAACCTGAAAAACATTAAACCACAACTGTAAGCCTGAAAGCTTAGTGAGATACCCCCAAAATACCAACCACATATACCATACACGCACAACATGTCATATCATAACAGAACAGATAACAGCCATGCACTTCGGGTCTACTGTGTGACTGGTTCGCCACACCGGCCTTCAGTCCACCTGGTCCACCCTCCGAGTCTAGTCACATACATCGAGTCTACAGTGTGATTGGTCCCCCCGCTCCGGGCCTTCAATCCACCTGGTCCACTCTTTGAGTCTACAGTATGACTGGTCCGCCCGCACTGGGCCTTCAGTCGGCCTGGTCCACTCCCCGAGCCTCGGCACGTCTGGTCCGCCCTTTTGGGGCCTACAGCCTATCCGGACCGCTCGCTAGGCCTTCGGGATAACCAGTCCGCCCTGGGTATGTTGGCCTACAACACAAAGCAGGACCCGCCTCAACCCAACCCTAGTCCAAAAACCATGTGCACATAAACATTCAATCATATAACAAATCACATCCAATCAAACCGATCTAACAGATCACATAGCATAACATCATTCTAACCAGGATACCGACCTAACCGGTCACTAGCATAGCAGCATCCTATATACCAGGATACCGACCTTAACCAGGTCTCTAACATATACCATCCGAACTACCGGATGCAAACATAGCAAAGCAAAACATAACAACAATACCCGGATCACAATCCGATAAAGGGCCGGCCTTGGTGCCGTAGACCCTGTCGATATAGTGAGGATAACTCACCTCGCAACTGCTGAATGAAAAGATAAGACCAAGATGCTCCGACCACTGACACGATCTCCACCACTAGCCAACACCAACACTGAACTCAAAACAAAAGCCAACAATTACCAAAATGCCCTTGGAAGTCAACTGGTCAACCCTTGGTCAAAGTCAAAGTCAACCTCCCGATTGACTCTACTCGCCGAGTCAACCCGATGACTCGTCGAGTCCCCATGCTTAGAACTTCCCAAATCCGCGACTCAACTCGCCGAGTCACCCCGAGACTCGCCGAGTCCAACAACTCTGAGTCCCCTCGCACTCAACTCACCGAGTCCTCCCTTGACTCACCGATTCACAGCTCAACTAGAAGAAGGTTAGGACCTCACGACCAGACTCGCCAAGTCCAAGAATAGACTCGCCGAGTCCAAGGCTATCTTCAACCAACTCGCCGAGTTGTTCTTCCAACTCGTCGAGTTTTTGCCCACCTTCATGCAACTCGCCGAGTACACCCATGTGACTCACCGAGTGCCACTAGCTCTTAACCCATACAGAGGCTTTCCAAGCCATGCAGGGTCTCAAATCCATAGATCTACTCTTATACAAGCCATCCATCACGTAAAGTGGCAAACTTTACGTGAATCCAAGTAGATCTAATCATTTTACATTCTAGGGTTTGGGTTTGGGACAAAAGGGCTCTATCAACCATTCTTGGGCAGCACCTTTACAACAAATAGGATCATTACAAGCTTGGATTTGAAGTTTCAACTTCAGATCTAGCTTCTAAACTTGCAATTGAATCCACTCAAGCCATAATCCCCAAAATAGCAACTAAGAACAAATCAAGAAGAAGGAAACTCAAGGTAACAGATTGTTACCTCAGAACTGATCCAAAGGAGGAGTAGATCCCTGATCTACAATAATATCCAGATACTAGCCTCTTAATCTTCAACCTTCTTCTTCTCAAGTTCTCTTCCCAAGCTCTAATTCTTCATCAATGGAGATTATACACGATTCTAGGGTTTTCTGGACTTCAAGAGAGGGTAAAGAGGCTGGGGAGAGGGTATAATGTCCTTTATATAGGGCTCATCCTCCGAATTTCGGGTTTTCTCCACACAACACCAACTCGTCGAGTCCAGCCGCCGACTCGCCAAGTTGGCCACTTAACACGCGACCCTACTCGCCGAGTTGCCCTTTCACATTTACACTTTGAACCCTGAACTTGCACTTCTGAACTCGATATGTTATAGTTGCCCCTGTCTTCAGAAATCTATATAAAGGACATTATTGTCCGAGACCCTAGGCTTTTCAGAAGATTTTTGGCAACTAATTGGCGATTCGAAGTATTCCTGGAGCTCTAGTTTTTGATAGTTCAACTTAGAGATCAATTTGGAGGAGATCAAAGGCAATACACATACTCATTTCTTATTCTTTTGCATAAATTATGTTGCTATCATTAGATTTCATTTTTTTAGATGTTAATTACTGTAGATATGAGCTAAAAATTCATCATTTCTATTTAGGGTAGATTAACTTATGAATATGCATGGTTTGAGTCATTCCTGATATAGAAAACTGTTTAGGCTTCGGGGCGTTTCCCCTTGACCCTGTCCGCTGACCGGTTAGCGGAACCACCGCCAGGGGCTCTGCCCCTTGGAACCCCGTACCTAAGGGCGCTACCCCCAACCACTGTATTCATGAGTTCATATTTATCACTCCGAGTGTGTACCCTGCACCTCCTATCTCAATGAGTAAATATAACTCAATATTAATAATAACTACACTAAAATTTGTTGGTAACACTAAAATCACCAACAATGTAGACTCGGTTAGTCTCAATGTTGTTGGGTCGCTCAACTAGACAGAATATGTCATAGAAAAATAGCTATGAATATCTTCAATGTTTTTCATCAAAACTTACAAGATCACTTTTCTTGGCTTGACATTCATCATAAAGTTGTCATTGAACCCGTCTTCGTTGTTAAAGACATGTCAATTGTTATCGATGACTTTCTTTGCAACTCGTATTCACTTTCCCACGTCAAGCTACTATGAAGTTTATATTCAAATTTTGTTGACTTCACTCTATAGTGACTTGATACTTTAAAACTCAGTTGTAACACCTAGTTCGGGTATTGGTTGGAAAGTTGCCAATTTGGGAAGGTTTTATGCATAGACTCAGCGAGTTGGGAGATCAACTTGTCGGGTAGGGTCGTGACATCTTGGACGCGGGTCGGAACTGACTCGACGAGTCGAAAGGCCCGACTCGGCGAGTCAGAGATGTTTAGAGAAAACCTTAGTCTTAGGGTTTTCCCCCTATATAAACATCATTATAAACCCTAGTAGCCTCCCTTAACACCATAAAAGAACGTTCACAGCCGCAAACCCTCTAGTGTATGAAGTAAGAACAATTGGGAGCTTATCTTTGGGATTTGGGGAGGATTCCAAGTTTAAAGAGGAAGTATCTAGGGATAAGTATTAGATCAAGCATCTATTCCGTGTTGGGCATCTGTCTAAGGTATTAATTTGCCACCTTAAGCTTTGATTTCTTTTTTGAAGTTATGGCCAACCTTGAGGAGATGGAAGCAAACTTAGATCTGGACCTATCACAAGGATATGATTCCAGATCTAGACCTCCTTAGGTCCCAAATATCATAAAGTTGCACCTTTTATTAAGCTTATTCCCTCTCCATGCATGAAAACCTTGTTTGAAGGTTAGTTTTGGTGTTATGGCCATGTGAGGCCTTGCAGACACGTAAATTTTGCAACTTTA
Source organism: Lactuca sativa (assembly GCF_002870075.4). Classification (NCBI taxonomy): domain Eukaryota; kingdom Viridiplantae; phylum Streptophyta; class Magnoliopsida; order Asterales; family Asteraceae; genus Lactuca; species Lactuca sativa. The sequence goes on from NC_056624.2 coordinate 192,921,315, forward strand.
CATGCTATTTACACTAGTAGAGGATAAATATGAAGCTTGGGACATTGAGTCCCACTGGAAAGGGCCGTAAACATAATGGACTAAGGGAACTCGGCGAGTCGAGAGGGTTTTCTCGTTCATGATCAATGGTTCACGGCCAAGGGTTCATGGTCAAGGGTGTTCGGTTGGAAGTTTATGGCCGTAAACATCAAGGAACTCGACGGGTCTCGTGGGTGACTCGGCAAGTCGATGAGTTAAGCAGGGAACCCGATGAGTGGTTGATTGCACTTGAGGAGTCAATGTCAATATGGACTGTTGACCTTGACTACAGACCTATACTTTGACCAGGTTTGACTTAGAGGAGCATTAGGGGCTGAGTTAAGATTATTTACTTGTTGGTTATAGGCAGTTTGGGAGGAGCAGCGTAGGACATACCTGATTTCAGTTGCTAGTTCAGCCTTGTGATGTGAGTTTTCTCACCATGCCAATGGGTCTAAGGCACCAAGGCCAGCCCGTTTTACGTTAGTTGGTTTACTTGCTATGTAGAGGTGTGATATGTATGTATGCATGATAGGTGGTAGAGATAGTATTTGTGGCTAATGGTAGAGATATCCTTATAACTAATGGTAGAGACAGTCTTTTTGGTTGATGGTAGAGATAGCCTTGTGGCTAACGGTAGAGATAGCTTCATAGCTAATTGACGTGTGATATGTGGTAGAGATAACTTTTATAGCTAATGTGACATGTGGTTTATATGGGGTATGCTATGGGGAGACTCACTAAGCTTTCAGCTTACCGTCTATGGATTTGTTTCAGGTACATCGGAGCCCAAAGGCAAAAGCAAGGCGTGATGATGCGGTGTGCACTCTATCTCCCTTTTCCGATATGGTTTGGGGGACACTCTAATGTTTTGAAAATAATAATGTTACATCAGTCAAGTATGACTTTCACTTGACTTTTTATGAATCAAAACAAAAAATGATTTCTCAACAGAATAAGGGCGTGTTCGGCAAAACTAGCTGGTAGCGGTAGCGGGTAGTGTTTGATTTTGGAGCGTTTTGTTGAAAGCTTCTCCATATAGCTTTTAATTTTGGAGCGTTTTGTTTAGGCTAAAAGGTAAATGATCCTGTCATGATCTTGTCACCGAACGAAACTTTTTTTACGAGCATTTTGTTAAAAGTTAGAAGCTAGAAACTTCCAAACGTTGCATGCCGAACACACCCTAAATAGCTTGACATTTGAAAGCATCATACTTGATTCCATCATTTTTTCATTCAAATTTCTTTTTATTGTGTATTTTGTTTTGTGAAGTTTGGGAATCAATTTTTTTTTAATTCATTCAAGAGTTCAATACAATCTTATCAACAAATGTTGGCTTTATAGATGATTCCATCCATGAATTATGATATACAAAAAAGTGTTATTCTGATCTAACACTTGGTTTTTCTTAAGCTCTTTTTCATGTTAACAAGCATTTTAATAGATTTATCTATAACAAATATAGCATTTTCATGTCCATTTATTTTAGACGAAACTACAAAAAAAAAAAAATTATAGCATTTTCATGTCCATTTATTTTAGACGAAACTACAAAAAAAATCTTTGTGGTTTATCAAAGATCACAAACTCACTTTGTGTTAATTTTTTTTGTGCAAATAGTCATTGTGGTTTGCAAAATTTGTATGATAACCCCTTTTACTAACTTCGTCCGTATTTAATCATTAGGCCATATCATGTGCCTCCCACATGTGGGTAGTCCGTTTTTAATCATTAGGCCATATCATGTGCCTCCCATATGTGGGTAATTTGGTCTTTCCAAATATAAGAGAGACTGAATTTGTGATGTTTGATAAACCATATGAACCATTTTTGTATATTGTTTTAAAGAGACAATAAATGAAAGGGAAGACTAGAACGGGCGACCTCCACCTTGACACCATTCCTTAGGTAAACCACGCCCTAACCAAGTGACCTGAAAGTTCACTTGATTTATTAATTCCTAAAACTCATATATAATATCAAATCGTTAAAACATAAATAATAAAATATTACATAAAACATACTTTACATAAAACCTTTTTTAATAAAAAAAAATGCCTTAACATATTAAAAAAATTACAAACTATTTATATGTTTTTTATGTATTTATTTTACGTAAAATATGTTATTTTAATGTATTTAAAAAATACTTTTTATGTATTTAAAACTATTCGACCGATTTTGCCTTCCAATATAACTTAATAACATATTATACGAAAACGTATTTTTTTAAATACATAAAAAAATATATTTTATGTAAAATAAATACATAAAAAAACATATAAATTGTTTGTAAACTTTTTTATAATACGGAAAAATATATTTTATTTTATTAAAAAAAAGTTTTATGTTAAAATATGTTTTTTTGTAATTTTTTTATTATTTATGTTTTAACGATTTTGTTATTATATAAATGAGTTTTAGAAAATAAAAAGCCAAGTGAGCCTTCAACTCGGTTGGTAAGGCGCAACTCACTCACAAAATTCGAGTCTTTCCCCCTTCATTTTATAAAAAAAAATTACAAAAATGAACTCTCACGAATTTAGTCGCTGCTATAATTGAAAAGACCAAAATACCCCTACGTGGAAGTCACGTAATATGACCTAACAACTGAATATGGACGAAGTTAGTAAAAGTGGCCATTCGTACAAGTTTTGCAAACCACGATGACAATTTGCATCAAAATGAACTAGAAAAGACTAAGTTTGTGACATTTAGTAAACCACATGGATCATTTTTATAGTTTTGTCTTATTTTATTATTCAATTAAACTAGTTTTATATAATTCTGCCTTATAGATCAGGTTTAGCATTCTTTACAATACCTAAGTGTAATAAACAAGAACCAAAATCCTAAGAAAGATGCACATTACATATTCACCTATTATTTGGATCTCCAAATTTGGAGTTAGTCATCAATTTATGGAACTTTCATTTTAAATTGCAACACACATTGTAGGGATGAGCCGACTCAAAGAGACATTTATTGGTAAGACACCATTACATACATCATTTAATTATTTCTGAATCTTCGGACATGTGGTATGTGGGGGATCATCACAATAGTGATAATTGAGATAATGTTATCATACATACTTATAAAGCTAACATTTTTTCTTGAATCTCATGCATTTGAAACCCCCATTCTTTTTTTCCTTTCACCACATTCATTTGAAACTCCCATGACTTTTTAATTTCTTTATAATAATAATTATAATTTGGTAATTAGGTCAAATAAATATCAAATCTAAAGTGTATTCATATATAAACTAAATTTCAATATTAAAATAATATTTTTAATTCTATTTATAAAATTATGTTTTTTTTTAACTTTTAACATATCATACTTAATTTATTAGTTTTAATATATTGTTGAATGTAAACCATTATCATTTTAAAGGTATAATTTTTGAACAATTTGTATAAAATACTTAAATTATTAATTAAAATATAACATTATAGGCTCAACTTAAATATAAATTTTATTTAACTTAAACAACCCAAAGATTATTTTATAAATAATTAAAAGTGATTAATTGTAGTGTCTTTCTAATAATGATTGTAAGTTGGTTAATAAGGTTAAATAAATATCAAACCTAAAGTGTAATCATAAATAGACTAAATTTCAATTTTAAAATAATATCTTTACTTCTATTTATAAAGTTATGTCTTTAAATTTTAACATGTTATACTTAATTTATTAGATTTAAAATGTTGTTGCATGTAAACAATCATCAGTTTAAAGCTACAATTTTTGAACAGTTTGGACAAAATACTTAAATTGTTAATTTAAATATAATATTACAGTGTCAACTTAAATATAAATTTCAGTTCTACTAAAAAAACCAAATAATATTTTGTAAATAGTTAAAAGTGATAAATTATAGTGATAAATGCAAAAACTAAATTGTAATATCAGTTTAACTAAAATATTTCCTAAATATATTTATATAATCGTTAAAATTTTTCAAAGAAGTAGCTTAAAATAACTTATAATAACAATAGTTAAAAATAACTCTATATAAATTATTATATTGTTACCTTTAAAATCAAAAAATAATGTTTGATGTTTTAAATAATTATAATGATAGAAATTAAAACATTAAGCAAACATATTTTAAAAAATTAGTTAAAAATAACAACTATAAATAATATTAAACCATATATAATATTTAATTTTATTGATGTGTAACTCGCGAGTAGAAGTCATTCAAACGATTGAGATTATGATGTTATAATAGATTTATATATTATCATACAATTCAAAATAGTCAATATATTATATCAAATTAATATACGAATTATTATATCAAATTTAACAACAACGTTAGTTTTATATTTTAAAAAATATATATTTGTAAAGACTTCAACTATATAGGTGTTTCTGCGCATTACAATGTCAACTCAAATATAAATTTCAGTTCCATTTAAAAAAAAAACAAAAGAATATTTTTTAAATAGTTAAAAGTGATAAATTGCAGTGATAAAAACAAAAACTAAATGGTAATTTCAATTTAACTAAAATATTTCTTAAATATATTTTTATAATCGTTAAAAGTTTCCAAATAAATAGCTTAAAATAACTTACAATAACAATAGTTAAAAACAACTCTATATAAATGATTATATTATTAGCTTTAAAATAAAAAAACAATGTTTGATATTTTAAATAATTATAATGATAGAAATTAAAACATTAAGCAAATAAATTTAAAAAAATTAATTAACAATAAAAACAACTATAAATAACATCAAATCATATATTATATTTAATTTTATTCATGTGTAACTCGCGGGTATAAGTCATTTAAATGATTGAGATTATGAAATTTTAATAAATGTATATATTATCATATAATTCAAAATAATCAATATATTATATCAATTTAGTATATACAAATTATTATATCAAATTTAACAACAACGTTATTGTTATATTTAAAAAATCATATATTTGTATTGACTTCAACTATATAGGTGTTTCTGCGCAACGCGCGGGCATTCGCCTAGTTTGATATAGTTTGTTGGTGGTGGGATCCCATTAGAGTATGCGTTGCAGTTGTTTTGCATGCTCTTCGATTTAACATACCAATTTTAAATATCACGTGGGTTTTCGGTGTCATATTTCAACATATCAATTTCAAAATCATGTGGGTCTCAAGTGTATGACTCATCTCGATTATCTTCCTAATGTCGCGACATGTTATGGTTACACAAGGTTTTCACTATAGTGATTAGCTCATGTTATTTTAGGTCTCATACCAAATGATGTCGTCTCTTATTATTATTATTATTATATTATATTTTGTTAGGTCACCAAACTCATTTATAAACTCATAATAGCAACAAAGTAAATAACTAAATGATGGCTAGAGCTATTTGTATTTTGTTGTATGCTCACTCTAACGAGATCCCTAAAATAAAAAAACTTATTTGAATAGTAATAAAAAACAAATATAACAAAAAATAAATTTTAAACTTAAAATAAATAAAAAACTTTATTTTATTCGATTATCGACACAGATGTTGTCCAAAAAGTAGTTTAAAAATGAATTGAAAAGTTGCTATGTTGGAAAACAACGTCAATTTGCTTATGCCCCCGATGATTATGCCGTTAATGTTGGAGCTAATATGAGAACATGCGGGTGTTGAGCCCCCTACTCTCGCCCCACCTTCTTTTAATAAGCTAAAATACACTATACTTAAAATTCACCATCCAATTTAAACATCTCTTATTCTAAAACTGATCTCTTTTAAGCCTCTTTTATTCAAAAATATTGGTTCTACCCCTCAACACCCCTATGGGTGACACCTGATCACTCCGTTCGCATCATTTTTTTTTTATCTTAATAGCTTAGGCATCCCGCATCTTCTTTAATAGATGTAAATATTAAATATGTAGATCATTCTTAATAAATAAAGAACTTTTTGCCACTTGTTAATTTTTTATGCATTTGGACACATGTAATTTTGTGGTTAATTTTTAGAAATTAATTTTCATTTATCATTTTATGGTAATTTTTAATTTTCTTAATTAACTATCTAATTTTTAGGTTATAGAAAGTAATTAATGTGTCATTGATTTGTTTTCTTATATTTTCAAATTTTAATATGTTTCTTTTAATATATATATAATTCAAAATTGACATGTTTCTTTTAAAGTTTATTGTCATTTTAGACAAAATAGTCTATATAAAAAATAATCAAACCTTGTTGGTTTTTATTGACAAACTAAAAAAAATGTTATTTGATCAAAATATAATTTTTTTTTTGTAGTTTGTTTTATTAATATAAATTAAATTATTTATTTATTCATCATTTTGTTTGTATATATTTTTTGAAATTTTATTTTAAAAAATACATAATGTTTACACTTTGATATTTAATGTTTTCGTTAAAAAAATATTTAAAGGTTATATCTTTACATATAACTTTTTTTAGTAAACCCGTATAACACACGAATTCTACGATTTTGGAATTTTATACTCTAAGGTTGCATCTAAAAATGTATATTGCACCTAGGTAACGGTTTTGTAATTTGACCAATAGTCGATGATCATTTTCTTATTATTTTAAAGGATCGTTTATTTGTTAAAATATCAAATACAAACAAAACAAAATGGGTAGTTATTTGGCGAGCATGTTGTTGTGATAAAAGAATAAAGAAAAATACTGTGAATTTGAATATGAAAATGAGATGGTAACATGTTAATTATTCTTTTTGTTTTTTGAAAAAAGAAATATTTTTTGGCCGCAATAAAAAAATCTTCTCCGAGAATTCATACCGATGTCTCAGGAACCGGAAAACAACATTTCTCTCTCGTCACCTAAAACTGTAAGCATCTGCGAACCCTAATTTCTGTGTAAATTCCATCATTGGCATCACTATGCTACACATCTGTACACAGTTTCGTGTTTGATTAAGTTGCATACATATTCCGCTTGCTCATTTCATATGATCGATCTCCGTCGCACCTTCTAAAACGATGTGTTTAGGGTTTATTCTAGATTTGTATTATGCTTGCAGTTGCGATTCACCGTCTCTTCTGTATTTTTTCATTTAGTAGTATGTTTTCGCGCTTCGGCAAGTTTGGATCACTGTGATTTAAACTTGGATCTTAATTTTTCACTTCAAGTGTTTCAATTTTGATGTGGATGTTGTTGAGATATCTCTCAATGCAGATCAATGGTTAAGTAGCATTACCGGCAAGGTGGATTTTTTTTTATGCGAAAGAAACGCCGTTGATTGGCGTGATTTCTGCTGTTACACGAATAAATTTCAACATTAGAAGCGATAGGTTCTTTAGAACTTCTGCGAGAAATTAGCAACCACCTATTAATAGAATTTCGTCCTTGTTAAAGTTGCATTTGAAAAGTTGTGGTCAAATATGAAGAGGAGCTCTACTTGAAACCATAGAGAGTTAACTGTTTACGGACTTAGTTCTTTTTTAGATCTTTTTGATTGAATCTCCGCATAGGGATGATTTTCTTGAAGTAGTAATAAGTAGAAGGATATAGTGGATCATGCCCATGAGTAGTGATAAATTTGATAGATGGTGAATCAACTCCTTCTTGTACAACTGTGACTTTCTCCATGTTAGGATCATCTATGATGATGATCAATGAAATCTTCCAATTCAGGCTGATTTTTTCACCAACTCTTTATAGCAAATAGGCAATAGGAAAGAGCAATAGTCTGGCCCACCCTACCAAATTGTGATGAACTAATTATCTTTCCAAAACCAGAGAAAGAATGACTTGTACTCAATGTGTTATAAGAATATTAAAAATGGAAATGAGAGATATCCTTTTAATTTAAGGATCAAGTCAATAATCAAATATATAAACACATTTTTTCTTTAGCTAATTTAGTCAACATTCTCAGGTATGTTACGCCATCGAAGATAGCATATGTAGCTTATTTTCTAACTCAATAAATACTGCCAATAATAATATAATACCAAGTCAAACAAGTTCTATAATGATGAATTTAATTTTTTTACATAGCCCATATCAAATTTCTACGTTTCGGAAAACTAGTATTTTAGTAAATTTGGAACTTTATTGTAACTCTTAATTCATACTCCTATATTTTTGCAAAAACAATAAACAATGCATGTTTTTAATCTAATATGTATTATTTTGGTGTTCTTTTGCTTATACCGAAACACATCAATAATTTTTTTGCGATGTAGGATGATATATTTAAATATCACTGATAATATTCCGGATAAGTAGTGTGACTAATTGAACTTGATCTTATAGTCCACTATAATTACAACAAAATGGTAATAGTCTGATATCTTCATGCACTCATGAGTATGTAAACACATAAAGTCATTCATATGTATCTATGTTATAGGCTATTTCTCTCATAAGCTATACACTTGTTTCTAACAATGGTTTTCAGGTATTCTAGCCCTGCTCCAAAAAAAAAAAATCACTGTTGTATACTGGAGGATGCTGTAAGCCCATAAGGAGTTCATTGCAATTTGCCTAAAGATTGGCATTGGGCACTTTTAACACAATGAAAAGCATGTATCGCAGGTTAATTGAAATATTTTAGCTGAATGTTGGGTGACACATCACACTTGTTGATTTGTATGATATTCATTGATCATTTTTGTTATATTTTTTGATCCAGTGGTGTTTTCAAGAAATCAAATGGTAGTGCAAAACTAATAATAACTACAATCATGGGAATTGTCTTTGGATATTTCATTGGGGTTTCTTTTCCATCTGTTTCTCTAACCAAGGTAGATTCCAAATCTTGGATATTACATACTTTTACTACAAAAAAAAAAACAAAACTTCTCTTTCATTTATTTTGAATTCTTGCAGGTTATCATACCTTCAAGCATTTATTCACCATTTGATGTGACAATGCGTGAAGATCAATCTAAATCTCTTGAACGCAGTTTCCCTGAAAATCTTGGTTCTGGTAATACACCTGCAACACCCAAGGTATATTTTTTGAAAAACAATGATTAATATTTAATAGTCAAACACTTTTGTTGACTTATTCCTCTTTGGCTCCAGATCTATGTTCCATCAAATCCCCGTGGTGCTGAGTCATTGCCTCCTGGAATTGTAGTCCCAGAAACTGACTTATATCTGAGAAGATTATGGGGTGAACCTAGTGAGGTATGTGTTTAGAGTTTAGATATTTTCCAATGACTTTATATATAGTGGAATGTGTTTGACTTACAAAGTGTTTGACTTTTTAGGATTTGAAAAAGAAGCCAAAGTACTTGGTAACTTTCACTGTTGGTTGGGGTCAGAGGGATAATATTGACAAATCAATAAAAAAGGTTCCTTTCATTTGTGCTTTATTAATTCTGATGTTATTTGAAGATACTAAGGTCTGTTGATGAACATTTGTAGTTTTCTGGGGACTTTCAAATCTTGCTTTTTCACTATGATGGCCTAGTTACAGAGTGGGATCAATACGAGTGGTCAAAGCAGGCAATACATATTAGTGTAAAGAAACAAACCAAATGGTATATCAAGTTCATTTATTTTTTCATGGTTATGACATTGTTGTTCCTATATTTAATATTGTCTTTTAATAGGTGGTATGCAAAGAGGTTTTTGCATCCAGATATTGTAGCAGCATATGAGTATATTTTCATTTGGGATGAAGATCTTGGTGTTGAACACTTCAATGCCGACAAGTACTTTTCTCTTTCTCTATTCTTCATGAATTATTCATTTCAATAAGTTGTAAATTTCATTTTTTGCATCCTACTTTAGGTATATCCATTTAGTGAAGAAACACGGTTTGGATATTTCCCAACCTGGTCTTGAACCCAATAATGGATTAACTTGGCAAATGACAAAGAGGAGAGGCGATAAAGAAGTTCACAAGTAGGTTATGTTTTTTAAATTTAAAAAGTTGATATACATATAATTTTCTTAAAATAGCTTCTAATTTTTTGGTCCACAGGGATACAGAAGAGAAACCAGGGTGGTGCAGTGATCCCCATTTGCCTCCATGTGCAGCGTAATCTCTCTCTCTCTCTCTCTCTCTCTCTCTCTCTCTCACACACACATGGTATGATTTATTAAATATATATATATTTTTTTGCTTTTTCACAGATTTGTAGAGATTATGGCTCCTGTATTCTCTCGGGAAGCTTGGAGGTGTGTGTGGCATATGATTCAGGTAAAGATATAAAAAAAAATATATAGTCATTTAACACATAAACAGAGTAATGGTAATATTGGTTTTATAATGTTGTTACAGAATGATTTGGTGCACGGATGGGGTTTGGATTTTGCACTTCGACGATGTGTAAAGGTCAGTCCATCATTTCCATTTTCTTATCATATTAACTTCAATTTAAAAATCTTAAAAAAAATTAAAAAATGTTTTAATCCCACAGCCTGCACACGAGAAAATCGGGGTAGTCGATTCACAGTGGATCATTCATCAAGTCGTTCCCTCACTCGGGAGCCAGGTGAGATCAAACATCAACCCCATATTATTATATTTCGTTCATGGAAACGAAAGTAGAATGGTTTTTTCAAAGTAGAATGTTGTTGATTCAGGGTAAGTCTGAGAATGGTGAAGCTCCATGGAAGGGGGTAAGAGATAGGTGCAGAAGTGAGTGGGCATTGTTCCAAGATCGACTTGCAAATGCAGATAAAGCTTACTTCAAACAGACTGGAAGGGACTAAAATCATCTTGCTGCATACACATACACACGGACATCATGGGGTTTGTTTCTTGATCCCTTTTATTGGCGTTTTTTTTAATATGCATATTGAAGCCCGGTTTATGAGTTGAGGTGGCTTTTGTGTGTTTGCCATAGGGATCCATACTTTGTACCTTAGCCCTAGCCTATAACCACAAAATGTGAGCTTTTGTGCATAGTTTTACGATACCAAGCTTTAGATTTCGCAGAGTGTTTCGTTTTTGTTTCCGTTTGACATACGTTCTGTTTTTCTTTCTGCATGTAACGATATAGTTCATTTTCACCTTTGGTGACCCTTTTGTATAATATTGTACGTCTTGTCTTATCTTTTAAGTATTGCTTATTTGTCGAGCAATATCATAAATTCATCGAATTTGTTGTAAAATGACCTGCTGATGTTTTGACTCGGGTTGTAAGTATTAAGTAATAGTATGATTAAGTATATCTGTTGATATTGTGCAAAGATCTAGGGAAATGTGAATGTTTTACTGTAAAATATTGTTTTCCACATGACACATATTTCTCATGTTAATAAAAATATTAATACCATGTTACGATGGAAGTACTGTTCATACATAGGTGCCAAACCTCGATAAATACACTAACATCCGTCTATAGTTTTATTGGAAGTAATGGTCCAAATGTTATGACTGAAACGTGTGCAACAAAGATATAGGTGGTAAGACCGGTTGTGAGGAAGATGTGATATTGTTATTTGTTATCGAGGGTACCTTGAATGTATCATCATTGTATGTGTTTTAGTGCACTGAAGTATGTCTCACATCGGTCGTGTATAAAAGGGCACATTTGGTGAACATGTGATGAGAACGAGTGAATGTAAGATATTGAAGTGCAATCATGAAGATTCTATACAATTGGATATTCAGAGCAAGTTTGCGAGTGTCGTCCAATTTGGACTATTTACAACGAGGCGTGACATGATTTGTAGTTGAACATGTTCATACGCTCAAGAATCTCGATGACATACTTTTGTATTTAAAATCCCAAAGAAATGAGTAAGTTAACCCAAATCAGTCACTGAGTGCATTAATAAGGTGAGTGATGAATGATGATGCCATGATGAGAAAGTGAGTAAAGGAGGAGAATATATGCTACAGTATAGAGTGCCCAGCCTGAAGATAAATAGATGATGTGAGTGAATATGATAAAAGTCGATACCAATAACAAATCATGCAAAACGTTGATACTATGCATGATGGGCTTGTTTGAGAGGCTGTAAGTGTTATATATAATTAGGAAGTCTCGAATCATGAAAACACTATTGTTGATGCATAAACATAGCTTCCCGAAGGTGCATGCGAAAAAAGATTTTCTTCACGTAAAACTGGTGAATCGGCTGATATGAGACTAAGACTTGGTAAACTACAAATAGCAGTCTGTTTGACAAAGCTAAAGGTCTCATCACAGTCATTATGTAGATGCCAACACTAATCGTTTGCAACTAAACAAACTTTGTAGTGAACAAGAGAACCATCAACATTGAGCTTCTATTTATATTTATATAACCACATCCACATGTACTAAAAAAAATATATAAGGAGGTCACATGAACTAAACAATAGTTGGGGTCATGTAATGCTTGTATATATGAACTCTAACCGGGAAGATGTCATGCGCATGAAGGTTAGGCATTGGATGTGTTTGATCATGTCATGTTTGGTACGTATCATCATATGATAGGTTAGGAAAATATATAATACCATGTAAGATAAAACCGATCTCACATTAATGAAAATACAAATACAAGGTTACATTTTGAAAATTTGTAGTTTAGCTATTAACATTTTAATTATTTTGCAACTAGCCATTTTGAGGGTTCCTTGGATCAACTCTATTACATAAGTGGATTCCTAATGTTCTTCTCACATCATGGCATAAGTAATCAATTATTATTGTATCGGCTCAAAATCTCGCTAATTGATCTAGAGAATGATTCATCATTTTCAGTTGATTTTATTCAACGATTGACCAAACCAAAATATTAATAAATAATAAATTGTACGGACTTAGATCAATTAAATCAATTTCTATGCAACGATTCGGCCCAATCAATTTATCACAAGTGCCCGAATCGATCAAAAGTTCGATTCTATTTGAACTACTCATTTTCAAATGTTATCCATATTGTTCATTCATCTCTTACAAAAAACAAGTCATTTATGAATATTATTAGGAGAGTCCTGGAGATACAGTCTAGGCTCTTGTTCGATCCACATGGATCAAGATCAAATGAACTCAAAAGAATTATTTTTTTGCGTCTTAAATGAAATCAACGGGCTATAATGAACGGTATTTTATGAGATCAAAGAGTATGGTAAGAAATTTTGTTACATGATGAGAGTCAGAGACAATAATTTTCAAATGACCAAAAACAAAATTTTAGTATGTGTGTAGTCAAACCAAATCAGTCAAAAACTACTTATCCAAAGAAAAATATAGTCTCTTTATTCATTAGTTCCAAAATAAAATTATTTTTATTATTTATTGATAAAACTGTTCAAATCGGTAAATCATTTAAAGATAAAAAAATTTTCTAAAAAAAATGTCTTCTTGAATAAAATGATGAAAAAATAGCTTTTGTGAAATTTTTCCTTAAATATCTTTGGTGAAAAAAACATTAGAATTTTTTTAATTCGCTTGTTATGTGTAATGTGTAAACTGGTAATCGACAAATTTGTTTTATTGACCCGTTCGTGATGAAACTATAATTAAGATGATTAATAGTTTGTAAATATGTTTACCTGAATAATCGTACCAATAGCTATTGTAGAAATACCTAAAAACTTATATTACTTTCATTCGCGACAATATTTATATACACATACCGTTAGTTGGAGAAGTACATTCACTTCTAGCATGTTCTTTACTTCTCTTGTTGACATTTAAAATTAAAATAACAAGAAAATCATTTTTTAACACACAACCATCCTAAAATCGTATCCTCTGACCTTGTTTAACCTCTTATTTTTATTTATATGTATATATTTTTTTTTCTGAAAAAACTAAATGAAATTTTATATTTTGGAGGGGTTTAATGGAAATTAAATGGGTGTTAAGAGGGTTACATCAATTATGTGAATATATAACTTATTAATTAATTTATAAGTAAGAAAATTAGGTTGGTGAGTCCCAAGTCCCAAGCCAAGCTGTTTGGAGTAGCATTCAAGATGCCTTCATTCCACCAAACAAATAAGAGATATGCAAATATTTTTTAATAACTCTTGCTTCTTCCTTGAGTTTTATTTTTTATTTTTCTACATTTATGTATGATATCATCTTCTCGATTAATTATGGCTACTTATTTAATCAAAACTGTCCTTTTATAGAATATTGGAGGATTTAAGAAAAAAGACTGACACACAACTGTTGCTTCTAATCTAAGTTTTTTTTTCTTTCCTTTTTTGTAACTATATTAAGAAGTCCTCATCTCACCTTCTTGCATGCTCTCGAAGCATACATGCAGAAGTATTTGTATATAATAGCTGATTTTGTTGTTTAAACAGTTATATCTTGTGCATTAAGACGTTTATGTCTTGAGAAAATATTTGATACGATTATTGTTTCATGTTATATGGCTATATGCTAAATGTATAAGAAATAAACCAATTTTTATATAAGAAATAATAAGTTTTTATGTTGAAAAGTTACATAATTTTGTATCGTTATTTTAGTGAGTAATGAGATGTTTGTTTGAATACAATTATCATTACAAAAATCAATAGCATTGATTAACTCAACAAATCAATAGTGTTGATTAAGTTAACATTTAACCGTAATATATATATATATATATATATATATATATATATATATATATATATATATATATATATATATATATATATATATATATATATAATTGTCTAACGAATTTTCTAAACTATGTCTTTAAATTTATAATTTTTGTGAAACGAATCCTTTCTAATAAATGAAGGTTTTTTTGCCACTTGTTAAATTCTTAAGAGTTTTACCATACGTAATTTTGTAAGAGTTTTAGAATTATTATTTTCCACTTGTAATTTTTTGAAAATTTCCATTTTTTAAAATAAAATTTCATATAAGGAAAGAGAATCATTCTATTAATTTGATAATAAAGTCTTATAAATGCTCTAAAGAAGATTTGATTTTTTTTTTTATAAATGTTTGAAAAGATTACATTATGATATGTAAAAATATTATTTTATAAAATATTTAATGTTTAAATATTGATATTAAATTTTTATTTTTAATAAACCCGTGTAATACATGGGTCTCACAACTACTTTTCTCTAATAAATAAAGAACTTTTTGCCACATGTCACACTCTCATTGATTTGGCCACATATTATTTTGTGGTTATTTTCAATTAATTTTTTTTTCACATGACATTTTATGGTTTTTTTTCATTTTATTAATTTCCACATAATATTTAAATATAATAATTGCAATAAATATAATAATAAATGCATATCAATTTTATTAATTGACTTCCCTCTAATTTCAATTTTTTTAAATTAAAGTTTCATTAGTCTCATTTGTTTATTTATCTAAATTATTTGTTTAATTTAAAAGAAAAACAAACAATTTATTTTTAATAATTCAATATTTTTCTATTTTTTTTCTTATAAATTCAAACTTCTCAAATGTTTAGAATTTTATATTTTTTCTTTAAAATGAACCTATGTAATACATGAGTCTTACACCTAGTTAAAATATAAATTAAAATAGGAACATTTATTGTGGGCGAATATATAATTCTGCATCATTTTAACATGATTTGTACCAACAATTTTGATGAAAATATAAAATATTTATAATCATTTAAACAATGTTTAAGACATTCACTTTTTTTGTAAAAGCATTACCATATGATATTCGATAATAGTGATTGTCGGCATGCTTCTTTCTAAAACAAAAGGGCAAATTGTAATTAAACACAACTATTTGTACTCGATTTTATTTTAGACGCTTTTAGAATCAAAATCCAATGGTTTATGTTATACGTTTATAATTTAATAAGAGAAACCATTACTTAATAAATTAGTTATCTAAAACAAAGTATACTGACACAAAAATTCTTAAGTTTTTCAAAATAGATTTTTATCCTAACATAAGTTTTTTGTGCGATAAAACCAGAACTTTGCAATTTTTTTTCTTACTTTTGTCCTTGTTATCTGTTAGCATAGGTTTTAGATTAACATTAACTAATATTTGTAAGAAAACCCCTAATTTTATAATTTTTTTTAGGTTTTTACCTTATGTTTTTTGCCATATTATTAATACAAAAAAAAAAACTATTTATACATGAAAAAGTATTTAATTAAACATTGGATCTATATTTTTTAAATGTTATTTCTTAATTTACATTTTTTTTACCTATTTATATGTTTTTAAAGTATAAATATGTTTGTTTAGAAGTGTAAATGTGTATTTTTTTTATATATATTTAGAAATATAGATATATTTTTTAGAAGTATAAATATGTATATTTATGTTTTTTTAGAAATATAAGTATAGTTTTTTTATAAATACTAATATATTTTTAGAAGTACAAATACGTGTTTAAAAATATATCAACCGAAAAACGTGTTTATATGAAAATATGTATTTTCACATAATTTTACCAATACATAAAATCTAAAAAACATAATTATGGTAAAAATGTAAAAGATTGTAAACTTAAGTTTTTTTAATTTTTATTTTTTTTTGCAAATTGTAATTCATAATAATTTGTAAACTTGTGATAACAAATAATAAAAACAAAAGTAAAAAAAAACATGCAAAGTTTTGGTTTTAACGCACTAAAAAAGTAAAGAGTGATGTTAAGTAAAACCGTATTTTTTTTTGAAAATATAAATGGATTTTTTTTTATGTTAATATCCCTAAAAAGAATCATATATATATATATATATATATATATATATATATATATATGATTCTTTTTAGGGGATATTAACATAAAAAAATCCATATATATATATATATATATATATATATATATATATATATATATATATATATATATATATATATATATATATATATATATATATATATATATAGTCAAGATCAAATAAGAAGGAAAATTTTGATAGGAAGGTAAGAAATTTTTTATATGCATATTTTCTTAGAAAAAAAATGAAATGAATCATTAGATGATTCAAAAGTAAGATGATTCACAAGAAAAAATTTCGAAAAAAACACATTTATGATTCATTTTTAGGTAAAGCAAGAAAAAAATTTACTTTTATGACAATTTTAGTGAATATCAACAAAATCATCATAAAAATGAATCATCGAAATGTTTTTTCGAGATTTTTTTTGGTGAATCATGTTATTATTGATTCATTCGTTTTGTTCGCCAAAAAAATAAGTCGAAAAAAAATTTCTTACCTTCCTACCAAAAAAAAATTCTTACCGGATATATATATATATATATATATATATATATATATATATATATATATATATATATATATATATATATATATATATATATATATATATATATAAAATAGATGTCTTCCCACGCAAAATAGCGACGATATATAGCTTTTTTTGGCAAATAGTTTCTTACCGGAATATAATTATTAGATTTTATTATTAGTTATTATGTAATAAAAATAATCACTTTTAAATAAAATATTTATTTTTATACCTATATTTATATTGTCTATTTATACTATTGATGTAAATTAATTAATATTTGTGTCTAGAATAAGGAATGTAAATAAATTTATATATATGAATTCAATATTTTAAAATTTTCATTTGGCTCCAAATTGAATTTTTTAGAGTAAATTACACGAATGGTCCCTATGGTTTGGGGTAATATGCACGCTTGGTCTCTAACTTATTTTTTAAACTTGGAAGGTTTCTATTGTTTGTTTTCGTTACGTGCTTGGTCCCTACTGTTTGTTTTTGTTATACGTTTGGTCCCTATCTTACCTAAAAAGACTATTATTTAAATATTTAAAAATAATGGGGTAGGTAAAGTAAGGTGATGGAGTGGGATTGGAAGTATGTTTATTTAAATAAATCGAAAAATCAAGGGCAAAATAGTCTTTTTTTAGGTAAGACAGGGACCAAGCGCGTAACAAAAACAAACAGTATGGACTTTCCGAGTTAAAAAAATAAGTTAGGGACCAAACGCGCAAATTACCCTAAACCATAGGGACTATTTGTGTAATTTACTCAAATTTTTAATTACTTTCCTTAATTTAAGTCTTCAAACTTTTGGCAAATATTAATGAATTATTTATGCATAATTGATTTGTACAAAAAGTTTTATAATTTATACCTCTTAAAATGCAAGATATGACTAATATACTTTATAATATAGTATAAGATATTATATATATATATATATATATATATATATATATATATATATATATATATATATATATATATATATATATATATATATAAAATAATGAAATATTTTGTTTGATTTAAAGGATGTAGATATGCCCTTCATTCTGAGAAGTGAATTCTTAAAAAAAATGTTTTTTTAATGTAATTTACCAAACTGAAAAAGGTAAGTTTGGTGGTATGATTTGTAATTGTAAAGTGAAATGTAGTTTTAAAAATGATAACGGCTACTGTCATGTTGATGATAGTGTAGAAATAAAAACAGATTTTGTTTGCGTGTTAGTTTTGGCGTCAAATGGAAGCAATAAAACAATGAAGAAATTCAATTTTAGGTGCCAACAGCCGATGCAGATGGTGGAACACAAAAATATAAACCCCTCCCTCCATTCCATCTTCCATATTCATTGATTCGTTCTCAATTCTCACACAACACTCTCACATTCTGCTTCATTTGGAGTAATCATCAACTTACCTAATCCACCATCACATGATGTGTTTTTGTTAACAGCCTCTTGTGTTTCTAATTCTAATCGCTAAGTACGTTTCGCAAGGTCCGATTCAGTGAATCCTCCTTTTGATAATCAATCACCTGTTTTGTTTCAACATATATATGTTCGTGTTCGCGTGTATTGGTTTTGGCGCTATCTTTGTTGTACCCGTACTCCATTTTCAACTGCTTTCATGAAGATTCAAACTCGTTTCAACTTTATTTTGTTTCAAAATTGCAGGCACTCCCAAGTCTTTCGGATTGCAGACCAATTCCGACGTCAATCAAGGTCAATTGGAAATTTTATATTCATCTTCAAGTTCTTAGCAACGTTGATTTCCTCAACTGAAATTAGTATTTTCCTCATTTTGCATTTGTTATTGTATTCTGTATGTATCTATGTGACCAATATGTGTATGCTTTCAATCAAATAAGAAACTAATTAGGTCTCTGTTTTTACATGTTATTTTCTGTTTCAGATGGGAGAATTGACGGGGTATCAATTGGGGGTTATTGGTGCGTTGTTTCTATCTGTGGCATCATCTGTATCCATAGTCATCGTCAACAAAGCCCTGATGAGCAATCTTGGTTTTCCATTTGGTAAAATTTCTATATCTCCTTTCGTTGTTACTTCCATTTCAAGTAACCATCAATCCCCTCTACTCAATGGCTGGTTGTTAGACCATCATTGTCATTCAGAACAACTTAATCACTATTGGATATTGCCTAATTATTTTCTTGATACACGACATATTCGAACTATCATTGTACTTTATGCATAAATTATGGTACCCTTTTGTATGTATACTATACACATGCTAAATCAGGGTTTTGTTTTTATTTATTTTTTTTATTTGATTTGGTAGCTACAACATTGACTAGTTGGCATCTAATGGTAACATATTGCACGCTTCATGTGGCACATCGTTTGAATTTCTTTGAGAACAAGAGCATTGATATGAAGACTGTAATCCTATTTGGCATTCTAAATGGCGTTTCAATTGGTTTTCTTAACTTGAGCCTTGGATTCAACTCCATTGGTTTTTACCAGGTTTGTCTTTCTTCAATCTCAAGCATTCAAATTTCCCATACTACCCTTACACGAACAGTTTCAAATTAGCATTTGCATTTCTGGTTTGTGTGACAGATGACCAAACTTGCAATCATTCCTTTCACTGTCCTGTTAGAAACTCTTTTCTTGAAAAAACAATTCAGGTAATTAAATGAAGTTTTATTTTTGGGTATATTATAACATTTTTTTAATTTCATTAATTAAAATATTTGTTTATTTTGAGTTATTGCAGCCAGAAAATAAAGTTATCTCTTTTCCTCCTACTTGTTGGAGTTGGAATTGCATCAGTGACTGATCTTCAGCTCAATTTTGTTGGCACAGTTCTCTCACTTCTAGCCATCATGACCACATGTGTTGGTCAAATTGTATCCTACCTCCCACTTTTTTCTATATATATATATATATATATATATATATATATATATATATATATATATATATATATATATATATATATATATATTTTATTAAATTCAAAAAAATATTTATTCAAAGTTGTTATTCTTAACAAAAGAATGAAAAAATCAGCTGACAAACACAATTCAAAAGCGACTAAATGTGACATCAACTCAGCTGCTATATCAATCAGCACCATTTCAAGCAGCTATTCTGTTTGTCACAGGCCCAATGGTAGACCAATACCTCACCAAGCAATATGTTTTTGCTTTCAAATATTCGCCTCTTGTTTTGGTATGTATTATTAATTCCAACATTACCCTTTTCCTTCTATTTTAATTTTAATTTAAAATTTATAGCAATATATGGGTTGCAGGGATTTATAATACTTTCATGTGTGATTGCGGTTTCGGTGAATTTTAGTACATTTTTGGTGATTGGAAAAACATCACCTGTTACATACCAAGTACTTGGGCATTTAAAGACATGTCTTGTTCTTGGATTCGGGTATACATTGCTACATGACCCTTTCACTCAAAGAAACATCATTGGAATCCTTGTTGCCATTCTTGGAATGGGATTGTATTCCTACTTTTGCACACATGAAAACAAAAAGAAACAAATGCTTGATCTCTCTCCAGCTTCCCAGGTTACCCCCTATTTTTTAATCGAATTAAATCGGACCCCACATACGATCATAATAATAATAATGATTTATTATTTTTATTTTCAGATTAAAGATAAAGATAGTAATACACCTCTGTTGGGACACCAAGATAAAGAAAATCATTTTGAAGCCAAGAAAGCAACGAAAGACTCCCTTGTTTAAGCTAAAGCGACTGGTCTATATAGGGGATTTTTAATGTGTTTATTTTTCCTTTCCTTTTATCATGTAATTCAATTGAGTATCATGAAATTTTGATTCTTTTAAATAAAATTAAATCTACCACATCAACATGTATTTGTTTTATGTTCACATGGCTTCCATTACTAATATCACATTTGTAGTAATGTCGACAAGACAATTTTTTTTTGTCGTTGTTAAAAAAGTGTTACAGATGAATGGCAATAAGCATTCATGTGGAAATTATGTGATTGTTTTTTCTTTGTAGAAAGAACTTTAAGAACAGAAATGATTCAAGCATATCTTGTATTTGGCTTTATGCAAAATAACTTAGAGTTCTTATGTTGAGCTGGGAGGAGTTATTTAGATAAATTAAAATTTAAAATGATGGAAAGGTCATATATACTTTAATTGTTTTCCTAAAAACAAATTAGTACTTTTGATGAAACAATTTCTTTAAATCAAACAAAAACTATCATGAAACGTAATTTTCTTTTGTGACATATCCTGTATTCAACATCTATTTTTAATAAATGCAAGGGCCAATCAAGGACAAAGTACAATACCAAAGAGTTCAATGGTAAGAAAAGTAGCAGATTTTTAACATATAAACTACCAAATGTTTTAGATATTTAATATTAATTATATATTACTACTATGTAGTATGTATTATGTTTCAAAGGTAATGATTCTAACACATGATTTCTCCACATTATCAACATGCCAATGATTATGTAATATATACTAGTTTTTAATAAGTTATTAATAAACTAAATTATAAGCTAAAAATTAGATTTTCAGCTAACGTGCCAAATAACTATAAGAAAAAAAAGTATGATCACACAGTCATATTTTAGAAAGAAACTAAGGTTTTAAAAACATAATCGGAGACCGAACCGACTGTCTTACCAGTTCGATGGTTTAATTGATCTAATCGGTCTCAAAAACCGGATGATGTCATAATTACATTATTATTATTAATTTTAATTATATAAAGATACAAATATTGTTTTTTTAAGGGATAATGTCACTGTACCACATGGAACTTTTTACATTTGACTAATTTGGTCCTTAAAGTTTTTTTTTGGTATATTAGACCAGTAAACTCGTAATTGACCTTTTAATTACACCATTTTAGAAGGTTTCCCGGTTACAAGGCTTATGTGGCACGCTGATGTGTCCAATAAGCTTACGTGGGAAGCTGTAACGCCCGTAGATCAGGGCTAGTCAATTTAGAGACGATAAGCGTCAAAAATGACTTTTTTTATAGAAGATTATTTAGGATGAATAATCTTAACTAAGTTGTAGTATATGTTACAAGAATTCCGTACATATAAAGAACGCCGAAATCCGAGTTATAACGAAGAAGTTATGACCTGTCAAAGTTTCGCGATAGAACCGACATAACACAACGCGATGTAAAAAGTGAATTTACGTTAGAGCGATATTTAGCCTTAGCAATCTAAATGAAACTCGTAGAATACGATAAACCATGAGCGTGCATAAAAAGAACGTCCAAATCTGACTTCGTATGAGGAAGTTATGATTTTTCTAAGTTTCGACTTAGCAGTATGCAGCCCGAATACCCGATTTGAGACCGAGCGGTTTTTAGCCGAAACAATCTAAACGAGAATCGAAGATCTCGTTAATTGTAGTAAAACGATAAAAAGATAGGCGAAAACGGACGTCGGATGAAGAAGTTATGATTTTATAACGGAGTTTTCCTGTCCCGGCCTACTAAAAATAAATAATAAAAATAAAGTCAAAATTAGCCAACGGAGTCTAAACGAAAGTTGTAGAGCGTAGTCTCACCTACCCGGGGATATAAAGAACGTCGAAAACGGAGTTCGTATGAGGGAGATATGAATTTTTGAAGTTTATTAAATAATTAAAGTATTTAATTTAAATATAAATTCGATATTATCCGGAAGGGGGGAGTCACCGGCCTTATCCTCATTACGCCCAGCGCAATTTAGAATTATGCCCAGTGTAATTCGGGTTTCCAGCCCCCTATAAAAGGGTGTCGAGGGCAGCCGAGTTCTTTGCTCATTTCTTCCCTTTCTCTCGCGTTTTTGCATCGTTTTTCGTGCAAGAATTATCCCGAAGCCCCGGTATCATTCCCGAGCCCCGAAGCAAGTCCCGAGGCCCCGAAGATCCCGAGAAGTGAAGTTCCCGAGCCGAAGCTCTGCCCGCGAGGAGCCCGGTTTTTGTGAAGATCTTCCAGATCTATCGAAGAATACTACTTCTATAAGCCGTAGTGCTGTCCGATCATCTTCTAATCAAGTGAGTGTATAGTCCCTTTCATAACACGATTTTAATACAAGTATTGTATGAATGTATTAAGTATATGTTTTGGGTGAGTATGTGATCACTTTCTTCTAACACATAAATATGAAGTATTTGCTATGAAATACGTGCTATGTGTTTATATATTATTTGTCTATTTGAGATGGGTGTGGGATTGATATTTTATATAGGTGTTAAATGATTTAAACTATGTAAGTATTTATATCTACGAAAATGTTGGGTAGAACATAGGTAAATGGAATAGTTGACGACTATGGAGTTAGCGCCTATTGTATAAACCTTGGTGACGATGTGACTTCGTGCCTATTTGATGAACCTTGGCGACTATGGAGTTAGCGCACGTTGAGTAAACCTTGACGACTATGGAGTTAGTGCTTGTTGAGTAAACCTTGGTGACTATGGAGTTAGCGCTTGTTGAGTAAACCTTGGCGACTATGGAGTTAGCGCTTGTTAAGTGAACCTTGGTGACTATGGAGTTAGCACTTGATAGCTATGGATTTAGTACCTGATAAATAAACTTTGGCACCAATGGACTTCGTGCCAATTCCTTAGGTAAATCCTTAGGAATAAATGAATGAAGGATAGTTGGTTCTTAGGGTAAAACATTAAGAAGATAATGGGGATGGGTAATTGGGTTGATTATTTGCTGATTATATATATATATATATATATATATATATATATATATATATATATATATATATATATATATATATATATATATGATATAATATTGTGGGTTGAAAACCCTATATGCTCACCAGGCTCCCAAGCCTGACCCACTCAGTTTAATTGTATCACAAGTATCGATATGAAGCTGCTTTGCACTGAGAGATTAAAGGAGATGTAAATCACTAGAGTAAATGAATGTATGTTCTGTTTATGCTTATGTGTCTGTATCGGAACATGACATCCCGAGGTTTTATTATTTAATGAAAATACATTCTCTTTGAGAAATGTTTTGATAAGTTTTTATCATATCTTGTTTTGGAAACAAATTCCGCAACCGTTTTCTTTAAATGAATACTCTGATTTATAAAACAAAGCATAAACAAATCGGTCTTTTCTGGCCGTGAAATCGGGGATGTCACAGAAGCTTATGTGTCGCAGTAGTTCAGTTGTCGATATAGGCTTATTAATTGAAACCTTCATTCGGACCTCCTTTAAATCTTTACTTACCCTTCTCTGAAAAGTCAAAGACTTCTCCCTCCCCGATTATTTCCATCCTGAAGAAGAATGTCTTCGAGCTCATCGACGTCAAGGAATCAGCTACAAGTCACTCATGTTCAGTCGCAAGAAGGGGTAAAGGTTTGTGATTGTGTCGTTCCAGCTAAAAAACGAACCTGTTGGAAGAAAACAAACCATGGGAGGCGATTCTGGAATTGTCAAAACAGTATGGTAGGTCCCGATTCTCTTGATTTTGATAAGTTAGTATTTTATGGTTTGATGTGTTGTTTCTTTCTGTAAAGACGATAATGGTGTATTTGTATTTTATTTCATCTGTTAAAAACCCTAATTTTATTTCCTTCTTGACGATCACTGTGAATAAAACCCATTTCGCTGGTACATTAAAGGTAGTTGATTTGTGATTGTCAGTCAAACCCTAATTTTATTGGCTTTTCATAGACTAGGTTGAGGAAATGTAGCTTCTTTGAATGGAAAGATGAAGAACAGGCAGACGGGTACTACAAAAACATGCTATATTCTCTGAAGCAGAAACTGGATGCCAAAGATGAACTGTCTGAGATGAACAAATTGAGGAGAAGGATTGCTGAAGTGGAGTTTCTGCTATCACAGGAGCAATATAAGTTGGCAAAGAGTGAGAAAGAAGTTCATGATGCAAGGAAGGCAATAGGCAGGTACAGGATGATAGTTGCCTTGTTGTTTGCTTGCTTGGCCCTATGTGTTTTGAAGTTAGGGGGGTCAATGTAGTTAGTTTGGTTGGTTAGTGTAAGCTTTTGTTTTTTTAGGATCCCTTGTATTTTTTGTAAAGGCAGACTAGAAAGTCAGTTCTATAAGGGGCATTTTGTATGTATTGAAACTAGTTTTAGTTATAAGTTGGGGTTATCGACCTTAATGTGTTGATGTTGTAAGGTGGTAATTCCCTAATGAAAGGGCATATGATAAGTAATGTAAAAAAATATTCAAAGTCCCAATGGTAGGGCATTTTGTATAATAAGATGATGTTTATCAAACATACGCATGGTCTATATTCCCAACAAATATATTTAATTAGGAAGTGGTCCATGTGGAAGTACACTATGTGTATGGGGACCATTTGTAGTTAGTGAGTGTTTTAATAATGAAAAAATGGGACCTATGAAGCCATTAAAAAACCATATCCGGGACCATATAAAACATCCCCATGCATGCACATTATTCCAATTTTTTCCATGCATAAATATTCAAAGCCAAATGTCATGATTTACTTAAAATGGTAACATACTTTCATACTTCATGTCATACATAAATAAATGACCAACATACCCTTTTCGGTCATACATAAATAAATGACCAACATACCCTTTTCTGTCATACATACTTAAATGACCAAAATACCCTTTTCTGTCATACATACTTAAATGACCAAATTACCATTTTCTTGCATACATAAATGAATGACCTACATACCCTTATCTGTCATCAATAAATAAATGACCAACATACCCTTTTCTTTCATAAATACTTAAATGACCAAAATACCGTTTTTCTTTCATACATACTTAAATGACCAAAACACCCTTTTCTTTCATACATACTTAAATGACTAAAATACCCTTTAATGTCATACATGCTTAAATATAAATTACCAACATCCTATTACATAAACTTTAAATATAGATTACCATCATCCTATTACATAAACTTTAAATCCAATTTACCATCATCCCATTACATAAACTTTAAACACAAATTACAATAAACACTAATCAATTACAAGAGCTTTTCCCTTCGAATTTCCTGGATCATCAACACCACCAATTGTTTTGCCTAATTTCAGCTTCAATATTCTCTCTGACTTTCTTCTCCTTATCCTCTTCAAAATCTCTGAAATTGGCCTAACACAAACCTGCTGAACTTGGTTAACTGGAGAAACCTCCTGAACATTACCATTATCAACTTGGGCATTAGGATTAACCTCATCAACCTCTTGAACATTTACATTATCAACTTGGATAACAGGATCAACCTCCTCAGCCTTCTCATCTTGAATAGCTTGCTCAACCACAACAGCTTCCTCAACCACATCAGCTTCCTCACCCATAATATCCTCATCACCTTCATAACATCTAGGTGGAGTAAATTGCATATAATGACTAAAATCCCCTGCACTACTAGATTCAACATCAGTAGGAGAAACCTGCATATCATTTTGAGTAGTATCCATCTCAATTGGAGTCATTTCAACCTCTTCATGTTGTTGTGGTTCACTTGTACTGCCCTACATAGCAGGATATAATTATGTTAGTAACAAATTATATGTAATTAATCTTATATTTTAAATTGTTTTACCTGTCCTCTATTTTGGTTCACACATACTTTTTGTTTCTTTTGTTATGTTAGCAGGATATAATTTTGTACTGCCCTACATAGCAGGATATAATTTTGTACTGCCCTACATAGCATGATATAATTATGTTAGTAACAAATTATATGTAATTAATCTTATATTTTAAATTGTTTTACCTGTCCTGTATTTTGGTTCACACATACTTTTTGTTTCTTCTGTTTCTTCACATTTAACTTTTGGGACCTTCTCTGTGGACAAGTGGCCTTGTTGTGACCTATCTCCTTACAAATACTACATCTGATTTTCTTTCCAGCCTTAGAAACCCTGTGTGTTCCCGTATTCTCTGTAATGGATTTCTTCCTCTTAGTAGTTGGCCTACCAGGCATCCTTCTATTAATAGGAGGCAATGGTGGAGTATAGTTTGTCTCTGGCCACATGTCACTACTATTCATGGGAGCAATTCTGTAATTGTATGCCTTCTTAAATGTGGTTGTGTTAAACATGTTGTCTACATAGGCTTCTACATCCCTATTAAGAAAGGACATTCTAGCTATAGAATGAGCACATCCATATCCATTCAATTGCCACAACCTACATGAGCATGTTTTCCTTTCTAAGTCCACCTCATATGCATCTATTGCTCCCCTTACCTTAAACTGGTTTAATCCACTTGGTAGTACCTGATAATGTCTTTGAGCTTTTTTAAGCAAATTCACCTTATCCCTTATCTCTGGACAAATATGATTTCCCCATTGTTGTCCCTTTAATTTCATGTTGTAGATTTTGTCCATCATGTATAATTTTATCTCCTCTAACATGGTTATTATGGGCTTCTTCCTGGCATCTACTATTACAACATTAAAACTTTCTGAGAACCCATTTTCAACTGCATCACAACACCTTCCAGTTTGAAAGAAAGCTCTAGACCATGTTTTAGGATCTTTCTCCATGAGATATTGATGGGCATCTGGGTTCAATGTCTCAATTTCTTTCATCACAACTTTAAAAGCATGCTCAGTTGTGGCTTTAGATGCTCTCCAAAACAAGGTATGATATATGGCACCAGTAAATCTCTTCTGCAAATTATGGCAAATATGTCTAGCACACTGCCTGTGCTCTACATATGGTAGCAACTCTTTAACAGCCTCTATCAAACCCTGTAGTAGTAATAAGGTTTAATTCAGATAGTGTAAAATTAACATAAATGCATTACTATGTAAAATACTAACCTTATGTTGGTCTGACATTAAACTGAAACCATTGCCTAAATTCAAGTGTAGATCATCAATGAGAAGCTCTAGAAACCACTTCCAATTCTGCTTGTTCTCCACATTAACCACTGCCCAAGCAATATGATATATACTGTCATTTGCATCCCTCCCAATAGCACAAAACAATTCTCCCTTACAAACAACTTTAAGAAAAATCCATCAAGACCAATTACCCTTCTACACCCTTCAATCCAACCTTGTTTAACTCCTTGAAAACAACAATAGAACTTGCTAAAATATTTCTTTCCATCTGGACCATCCTCCATATCTAGTTTCATAGTTGACCCAGGATTTGTCCTTAAAATCTCATGACCATATGACCATAGCTTACCATAATGTTCAACAAGGTTACCTTCAACAAGTTTCAGTGCATACTTCTTTGCTCTTCTACATTGCCCCATACTAACTTGGATACCAAACTTGGCCATTAACTTTAACCTAAGCTTCCTTACACTTATTTTCTGACTTTCTACAATCTCTTTGGTATAGTGACTCCCAATCAATGCATATGTCACCAATGATCCAAACTTGAAGTTCCTAGCACAATTATGATCAGCTTTTAGTGACTTGATTTGTAAACTCTCTTCATCACTCATCCAGGAAGCCCATAATCTAAATGTGCAAGCACCCTTGCTACACCTCACCAAAAGTCTTGTCCTATCATTTTTTTCAAAACACAATTGATATCCATTAGCTACAGCATAGTTACACAACATTGATTTTACTTGCCCTGGACCCTTAAATCTCATCCCTAGAATTGGTTTTTGTTTTTTCCAGTGTAATAGCTCATTAAATATGGAATTAGTTTGTATGTTAACTTCAACTTCTCTCCCATTGTCATCATCTGCAATGTTGTTTGCATCCTCATCATCAACACATAGCTTACTCAAGAAAGGATCATTTGATGTCCTATTCATATGCACTACATCCTCATTAAATTCAAAGGCAACATTTCTAAGTTCATCTATGTTGTCTTCATTTTCACCATCAATACAAGACTCATGTTCATCATCATCATTATCTTCATCATCAAGCCACCCATCAACACCAACCCCAATATGATCCACATAAACCGAAATTATACCATCTGTTCCATAAGCATAAAAAATAAAAGCAGAATATTCCACATCATCTGAAATGGGATTAAGCCCTTCCATCAGGGACATGTCTGGTTCACAGTAGTAAAACTTTTTACACTCTTCATGCATGAAACGTTCGCAGAAGGTCACAAACTCAAAATAAGTCATAGAAGAAAAGTCAACATCATTAAATATGGTTTTAAAACCACCAGTGTAAGAGAAAGGATTTCGATTAAATACCCCTTGGTAGTTGAGTTCCACCATCGCAAACAGTCCATTAGGTTCCGATTGTGCCATTGCTGTGAGTTCTTTGTTTCTTTCAGCTCGATCACAAGAATGCTTCACAAACCCTAAATCAGTTTCTTTTACAGCTGAATAATGAAGACGAAGACTACTGAAGTTTGATAGCTGAAGATGAAAGGCCTTAAGCTTCGTATTTCATTAATTGACGTGGCATATCTCACGTGGCATCGGATTAGACAAAAAATATAAATTAATTGACAAAATGGCATCGTATAACCGGGAAACCTTCTAAAAGTTGCTAAAATGGTTTAATTAAAAGGTCAATTATGAGTTTACTGGTCTAATGTACCAAAAAAAACTTTAAGGACCAAATTAGTCAAATGTAAAAAGTTCCATGTGCTACAGTGACATTATCCCTTTTTTTAATTCTCAATTTTTACCGGTTCACAACATAAAAGGTTTT
Source organism: Lactuca sativa (assembly GCF_002870075.4). Taxonomy (NCBI): domain Eukaryota; kingdom Viridiplantae; phylum Streptophyta; class Magnoliopsida; order Asterales; family Asteraceae; genus Lactuca; species Lactuca sativa. The sequence continues at coordinate 192,951,076 of NC_056624.2, forward strand.
TAAACCTCTAAGACCCGGATCTGGGACTAGTTCCCAGTTAAATTGGTTGAAGCGGCCGGTCCTATATGGTTTTCAAAAATGTAAAGAAACTATTTTGACTTGGATGACAAATTTGGAACATTGAGTTGAAGTGTAGTTGTGACGAGTAGTTTAAAAATTTTATTATCAGAAGGAATTAGTATGTGTGTGTGTATATATATATATATATATATATATATATATATATATATATATATATATATATATATATATATATATATATATATATATATATATATATAGAGAGAGAGAGAGAGAGAGAGAGCTAGGCTCAAGTATTCTAACTAATTATTGCACGAATGTGTGGACAATGTTATTCTATGAGAATTACTAAAAGAATAAGTTGTTTAGCAATACGAATACGTTCAACCTTACAAAAATATCGTCATTTTCATGCATTCTCGCTAATTATTATTTATTTTTGTTCTCACACATCGTTTTTCACTCATTTTCATTCTGACAGAATATGACTCAATAAACATTCTGACAGAAGTGAGAATAATAATAATAAGTGTATAATAACCTTGTAGACGATTTAATTAGTGAGAATGTGTGTTAATGACAATAGTTATGTAAGATTGAACGTATTTATATTATCGAATAACATATTTTCTTTATCATTCTCAAAGAATAACATTGCATATACGTTCGCACAATAACTAGTTAGAATAGAATAACCTAAGCCTATATATATATACTAGGCGAATGCCTACGCGTTGCGCATAAAGACCTATATAGTTGAAATATTTACAAATATAAGTTTTTTTTAAATATAACAATAACTTTGTTGTTAAATTTGTTATAATAATTCGTATACTAAATCAATACACTATATTGATTATTTTGAATTATATGATAATATATATATATATATATATATATATATATATATATATATATATATATATATATATATATATATATATATATATATATATTATAATTGCACAATCTCAATCATTTGAATGACTTTTACCTACGAGTTAGTCATGAATAAAATTAAATATAATATATAGTTTATTGTTATTTATAGTTGTTGTTATTGTTAATAAATTTCTTAAAATTTATTTGTTTAACGTTTTAATTTCTATCATTATAATTATTTAAAAAATCAAACATTGTTTTTTGATTTTAAAGGTAACAATATAATTATATATATAAAGTTATTTTAAACTATTGTTATTATAAGTTATTTTAATCTATTATTTGAAAACTTTTAACGATTATAAAAATATCTTTAGGAAATATTTTAGTTAAATTGATTTTTTTTCATTATATTTTTTTATAACTAATTTCATCACTTGTTATCTCTAATCAAAAACCAGCAAAAAAAATTGTTTTCATTATATTTTTTTATATCTCATACGAGTTTTCACTAAATCCATAAAAAGGGGATTTTTTTTTTGGAATAATTCAAGTATGTTATTCTAATTGTTTTCTATTTTGACATTGTTAAATTGAGTTTGGCAGATACAAATAGAAATTAACCATCATTGCAGGCAGTCAATAAGGCCACTACTACAAAAGAAGTTAAATAACACTAATTTTTATTGTTCATGATGTGAAATAGTGTTTCAAGAATAAAATCCATATTAAATCGAGGTTTAAAACTAAAAACTATAAAATAATCAAAAGTTTAATGTTATTTATTTATATTGAGACAAGTAGAAAAAATAACTTTGACTTTTATGTCCTTCCAACTACAGTAGAACCATAAGGATTGTAAACTTGATGTGGCTGGAAAACATTAAAATAAAAACGAGCAACAAAATTATATGCAGATTTAATTGCACGCACAGACAGATACATAATTATATAAAACAAAATAATATGCAATACATCTATCAGTTAGAAATAAAAAAATGTATGAATCTTCTACCCTTCTGATTGCAACTTAGCATTTTGTATTACATACATTGGTTTTTAGAAACAACAACCTGTAACAAAAATACAACAACAATAAAGAACCAAATGCCGGTCTAACAATGTAAATGGTTAACATTTTAATAAAAAAGAATGAATTGTTGACCTCTGAAATCGTATTGAAACAGGAATGAAAACTGGGTTGAAATCGATTAAGATTGTGAATGAAAAAGAACATCTAAAAGGTACAGAACAATGTAGTCTTGCTAACCTGATGATGAATTTTTGACCTCTGAACTCGTATTGAAACAGGTAAACGTGTATATGTATACAAATATTTAAATTACTAAGAGTAAACAGGAACGTAATTGATTGCCTGATTTATTGGGATTAATATTCCATAGATAGATAGAGATAGAGTTAACAAATATTATCTTCCAGATTATTTGTAGATATGTATGGTATGATTGAAATTTGAATTTGAAATTTCGTGATTTACTGATTCACAATATTTCGTTTCCTGATTTGCAGCATGTTTTTCGATTGCAAGGGCAAAATGGGAACTTTAGTTACAAATTTTGAGCGGAAACAATGAAGGGGAAAGCGTTATTGGAATGACATGTGGCGAGTTTAGTACTGATATATATATATATATATATATATATATATATATATATATATATATATATATTAATTATGAAGGCCTAATATGGTGACACATGTCAAAAGAGAATAAAATTATTCTTTTATTAGAATAGAGAGATAATATATATATATATATATATATATATATATATATATATATATATATATATATATATATATATATATATATATATATATATATATATATATATATACACACTAGGTGTAAGACCCGTGTCCTACACGGGTTTATTAAAAATACAAATTTAATATCAATATTTAAACATTAAATTTAATATCAATATCAATTTTAGAACTCTCATTAATTATGACATTTATTTCATTATAAATATATCAATTGTTTTTCAAGGAAGCATTTATTTGTCTTAATATTATAACCGAAATAAGTTATAATATGTGAACAAATCAGAAAATTACACGTGGAAATAAATAAATTTTAAAAATCTATTAAAATGTCATGTGTCCAAATCAATGAAGACATGACATGTGGCAGAAAATGAGTTTTATTTATTAGTATATATATATATATATATATATATATATATATATATATATATATATATATATATATATATATATATATATAGTAGGTGTAAGACCTATGTATTACATGGGTTCATTTTAAAGAAAAAAATATATAAAATTCAAAACATTTGAGAAGTTTGAATTTATAAGAAAAAAACAAAAAATATTGAATTATTAAAATTAAATTGTTTGTTTTTTTTTAAATTAAACAAATAATTAAGATAAATAAACAAAGGAAACTAATGAAATTTTAATTTAGAAAATTTAAAATTACAAGGAACTCAATTAATGAAATTAATATGCATTTATTATTAAATTTATTGCAATTATTATATTAAGTATTATGTGGAAATTAATAAAATAAAAAAACCACAAATTGCCATGTGAAAAATTAATTGAAAATAAACACAAAATTACATGTGACCAAATCAATGAGAATGTGACATGTGTCAAAAAGTTCTTTATTTATTAAGAATAATATATATATAAATATATATATATATATATATATATATATATATATATATATATATATATATATATATATATATATATATATATATATATATATATATAAAATGACATGCTACAATAGACGATTTGAAATCATCATGTTATGTTGTGACATGTTACAAAAATTATGAAAAAGTCAAAAATGATTTTAATATATTAGGATAGATTTGAATGAAGAATTATTAAAAGAAAATATTACATGTTTTAGGATAAATTTGAAAAAAAAAAAAAAAAACAGAATTAGTATATATGTATTTTGAAAATATTAAAGTCACTCCAGGTTGATTATATCAGACTATCAATTACGATTTTCTTTTCAAGTTCTTGTTATTAGATAGATATGATGTATCATGTATTTATCTTAAGAGGTGAATTTAAAAAAATAAAATATTAAAATAAATAATGAAAGGAATTTATGAAAGTGCTTACGATTTTCTTTCCGAGTTCTTGTTTTTAAATAGATATGATGTATCATGTATTTATCTTAAGAGGTGAATTTTAAAAAATAAAATATTAAAATAAATAATGAAAGGAATTTATGAAAGTGCTTACTTTTGTATGGACAATAAATAGAAGAAATTATGTGTTCGATAGGGAGTTGGTTGTTGATAGTTGCGTCGTGTTTTGATTATACGATACATTGCATTTAATGCAATATCTACTGACATATCAAGCAGACATGACCCTCTTCTTGGACTAATTATCGAAGTAGAAAAGACACATCTAAGCAAAATTATATACTATATTCGAAAAACTAAAAGAAAATTTTGATTAACCAAACAAAATAATATTTACCAGATTTAATCTAGTCAAATAAGAACAAGCTACATGCAAAAGACACGTACTCTCGGTCATATAATTATCAATTATGTTATAACTTTACAATAAATAATAATAAAGTTAGTTATATAATTATTTACTATGTGTGTCCCCCGTGAAAAATACATCGTTTGATAAACGAATGTATGGAAAGTGGAGAGGTTTCCGAATTAAAATTAAAGCTATAAAAATTGAAGAATAAATAATTATGGTAGGTCGGATCTTACACCTTAAAATACCAGACTTCAATTGGAAACTAATGATTCACAAACTTTAAAAAGCTTGTTGCAATTAAACCGAAAAAAAAATCCGTTTTAGTGAAAAACCGGTTGAACCAAAAGGGAAAACCGGTAACAAAATAGTTTTTAAAAAAATATAATTTTTTTAACTCAATCTCATTCTCGATATTGCTAGCAAACCTAGTTGACTCAAGGATTGTAAAATAATCTCGAATTGATTGTACACCATTTTTTGCTTAACAGATCAGGACTAAAACACCAAATCACTTGTTTTATATAAGAAGTTATATGTAGACTTGTTTCCTTGTTGCGCCAATGTGAGACGCCTTAAAATGTACGTCCTAAACAGTTTTTAAGGTAGTTCCCAACAAATTTCCTATATAAATTCTAAATAAAATTGGTCTTGGTATCCGACTAGAACCTTAGTAAGGGCCTGTTTGATAACTTGCTGACTGGTCCGGTCAGTACTTTTTGGCTGACTCGGTCCGGTCAGCTTGTTTGATACAAGGTAATTTTCTCTGGCCCGATAAGAAGCTATTGATCCATCTCCTGACTCGGTCCATTAAAAAAAAGAAGCTGACTCGGTCTTTTTCTTGATTTCCTTCGTTTGCCCTTATCCCAAAACACGTCCGGTCTTCACATCTTTCTTCCTTATCGCCAAATTGATGGATGAACGCAAGATACAACTCCATCGATTCTTCCTCAAACGTCGCCCACCCCTTCTCATGCTCCAACGATGACTTCTTCTGCCTCCAACCCTCCCGCCGACCACCATCTTTGCTGCAACAAGCAGCCCCGTCGCTGGTAATTATATAGACCTTTGATTTTTTTTTTCTTCTGAAATTGAATGTATGTTTACTGAAATTAGATATATTTTTGTAAAATCAGATGCATGCTTCAATCCATTGCTTGTTTTTTTTCTTCTGATTCTATCAATTTTGAAACTACGATTGCTATATTTTTTTCACACAAAATCAATTTATTTTCAATTGCAGGAATGATGACTCCAGTTGATGCTTGTGTTGGATTGGAAGTGCTTGATTGCTTCAATCTGGTCTTTCATCTTTACCATCCTTGTTGTTTATAGACTTTGTAAATTGTAATTATTATGTTTAATTTAGATTTTGTATGATATTTGTATATTTTGTTATCTAGGTTATTTCAAAGAAATTGGTGAAAAAAGCTCTTAAAAATGCAATGTACTTTTTTTTTTCCTTTTCATACAAACATTACATAGCAATGTATTTTAGTTTGTTGGTTAATTTCTTTTAAAACCTACACTAAATGGCAATGTACTTTTTTGGGTTCTTTTGTCATGCCACTAATAAAAGTAGAACATAAGGGTAAAATTGTCATTTTCAACAATCAGTACAGCCAGTCAATCGCATAATCAAACGATATGGTTTCAGTCATATGTAGATTCAGTCAGACTTCAAACCCAATCAGACTCTGACTCAGTCAGATCTTACTCAGTCAGCAACTATCAAACATCCCCTAAACTTGTCCTGAGCATGATGTTTACTATGACGTGAAGGGTTGATGAGAGGGGAAAGAAAGGGTTGTGAATATATATATATATATATATATATATATATATATATATATATATATATATATATATGAGGATAGGGAATATACATTACAGTCCCACCTAAGCTTAGGTACTAAACCTCTAAAATATGTCGTTTTAACATGCTAAATATGCCCGGTTTTGTTTCACTTGGTAAATATAATATCCTCCATAACATTTCTTTCTTTCATTATTGTTTTACCATCTCTGTTTTCTTTCCTCAATTATCGTTTATTACTTCACCCAAGTGAACATTACTAAACCCTAAACCCTAAACCCTAAACCTAAACCCTAAACTGTAACGCTCTAGAAATTTCAAACAATTTAAACTTTTCAAAAACAACCCAATTTCATAAAGTTATTACAAAAAGGTTTTCAATACAATTATTATCAGAGTCTTCCCAGAACCACATCATAAAACATAATAATGAGGAGCGGTACGATCACGCCTTTGCCTTGCCACAGTCTCCTGAAGAACCTGAAAAAACATTAAACCACAACTGTAATCCTGAAAGCTTACTGAGATACCCCCAAAATACCAACCACATATACCATACACGCACAACGTGCCATAACATAACAGAACACAGAACGGCCATGCACTTCGGGTCTACTGTGTGACTGGTCCGCCGTATCGGGCCTTCAGTCCACCTGGTCCACCCTCCGAGTCTAGGCACATACATCGAGTCTACAGTGTGATTGATCCGCCCGCACCAGGCCTTCAATCCACCTGGTCCACTCTCTGAGTCTACAGTATGACTGTTCCGCCCGCACTGGGCCTTCAGTCAGCCTGGTCCACTCTCCGAGCCTCGGCACGTCTGGTCCGCCCTCTTGGGGCCTACAGCCTATCCGGACCGCTCGTTGGGCCTTCGGGATAACCGGTCCGCCCTGGGTATGTTGGCCTACAGCACAAAGCAGGACCCGCCTCAACCCAACCCCAGTCCAACAACCATGTGCACATAAACATTCAATCATATAACAAACCACATTCAATCAAACCGATCTAACAGATCACATAGCATAACATCATCCTAACCAGGATACCGATCTAACCGGTCACTAGCATAGCATTATCCTATATACCAGGATTCCGACCTTAACCAGGTCTCTAACATATATCATCCTAACTAACAAGATGCAAACATAACAAAGCAATAACATAACAACGATACCCGGATTACAATCCGATAAAGGGCCGGCCTTGGTGCCGTAGACCCTGTCGATATAGTGAGGATAACTCACCTGCAACTGCTGACTGAAAAGATAAGACCAAGCTGCTCCGACCACTGACACGATCTCCACCACTAGCCAATACCAAAACACTGAACTCAAAACAAATGCCAACAATTACCAAAATGCCCCTGGAAGTCAACTGGTTAACCCTTGGTCAAAGTTAAAGTCAAAGTCAACCTCCAGAATGACTCTACTCGCTGAGTCAACCTACTGACTTGTTGAGTCCCTATGCTCAAAACTTCCCAATCCACGACTCAACTCGCCGAGTCCAACAAACTCTGAGTCCTTTCTCACTCAACTCACTGAGTCATCCCTTGACTCACCGATTCACAGCTTAACCAGAAAAAGGTTAGGACCTCACGACCAGACTCGCCGAGTCTAAGAACAGACTCGTCGAGTCCAAGGCTATCTTCAACCAACTCGCCGAGTTGTTCTTCCAACTCGTCGAGTTCCTGCCCACCTTCATGCAACTCACCGAGTACACCCTTGTGACTCGCTGAGTACCCCTAGATCTTAATCCATACAGAAGCTTTCCAGGCTATGCAGATGATCCAAACCATAGATCTACCCTTCTACAACCCATCCATCACGTAAAGTGGCAAACTTTACGTGAATCCAAGGAGATCTAAGCATATAACACTCTAGGGTTAGGGTTTGGGACAAGATGGCTTCACCAATCACTCAAGAACAAGGACTTTAATGCACTCTAGACCTTCTTCATTCCAGATCTGAGGTAGCAACCTCAGATCTAACCTCCAAACTCAAAATATCACAAGTTATTCTTTCCAAATACTCCAAAAATGAAGAATCTAGATGAATAACAGCCCAAGAAACGAAACAATACCTCAAAAGGAAGCTCCAACAGAAGAGAAATCTGAATCCTTGCAAAGCCCCTTGCTCCAAGCCTCTTAACTCTCCAAGATCTCTTCCAAAATCTCTTCTCCAAGGTTCAAGTGCTCTCAAATCACTCACAAACGCGCATTAGGGTTTTCTGGACTTCAAGAGAGGGTAAAGAGGCTGGGGAGAGGGTATAATGTCCTTTATATAGGGCTTATCCTCCGAAATTAGGGTTTTCTCCACATAGCACCAACTCGCCGAGTCCAGCCGCTGACTCGCCGAGTTGGCCACTTAACACGCGACCATAATCGCGACCCTACTCGCCGAGTCCACCCATGGACTCGCCGAGTTGCCCTTTCACATTTACACTTTGGACCCTGAACGTGCACTCCTGAACTCGGGATGTTACATAAACCCTAAATCTAAACCCTAAACCCTAAACCTTAAACCCTAAACCCTAACCCTAAACTTAAACCCTAAACCCTAAATCTAAACCCTAAACCCTAAACCCTAAACCTAAACCTTAAACCTAAACCCTAAACCCTAAACCCTATTGTGTCGATCTTGAATTTACATCTTGAAGTATTAACCGTGAATCCATTAACCGTAATCTTTATATAGTAAAACAATGTATTTTCAAGAGGTTTAGTACCTAAGCTTAGGTGGGGTTGTAATGTATATTCCCTTTTCCCTATATATATATATATATATATATATATATATATATGGGAAAAGTGAATATACCCTTAAGGGTATGTAAGCTTAGATACCCAAACCCACAATAAATAGTCATTTTTTTATATATTCATTAGAATGTTCTTAAACTTCAACCCTTAACTTTAATTACTTTGAAGATTTTCGAAATTTTACTATTATCTTCCTCTTACATCACATCTTTTTTGTCGAACACCTACTAGACTATATATATTATAGTTGAATATACCCTTAAATGTATATAAGCGTAGGTACCCAAACTCACCATAATACGCCGTTTTGTTTGATATATTTATTATAATGTTTTTCAACTTCAATCCTAACTTGATTTACTTTCAAGATTTTCAAAATTGCATTATTATCTTCCGCTTACATCACATCTTTTTGACGAACATCAACTAAGCTATATATATTATAGTTGAAAATGAAAATTATATAAAAAGAAAATAAATGTGAAATTTATAAAAATCTTTTAATGAAATCAAGTTAGAAGTTGAATTATAAGAGAATTAGACAATTATAATGTGTGTGTGTGTGTGTGTGTGTATATATATATATATATATATATATATATATATATATATATATATAAGCATTTGGACCGGACCGGACCAGACTGAAACAGTTTCAAAGAATATTGTGGACCGTGGATCGGACCAGACGAGGCTTACCGGGTCCAGGTTGATACGTTATATTCAATGAATTACATTCCTTCAAAGTTGTGATATCAAAGCTGAAATATTTCGGTTCAAGGAATATTTTGGGTTTGATACGTTAAAATCAATACATTATTGACTTTATCATATTTAATGGATAACTAATCTAACTTTATCTATAATATTATAACTTGCAAAATTAATTTTCCAAATAAAAGCAACTAACATATAAATCAAGTTTACCAACAAAAGTTAAGATTTTTAACACAAACGTACAAAAGCGGTTATCGTAACACCAAAAATCATAGTTTAAACTTTAAAATAATTCATATAACAAACGACATAATTTAATCCTCCATTGGTTTCTTCCCCTTATCTTTGTCATCTAAATATAACATGTTTAAAGCTTGTAGAATCTCTACATAAACACAAAATAAAAATGTTGTTAGTATTTAATAAAAAGTAATATAGTTTAAAAATAACTGAAATATTTCAGCTTTGATATCACAACTTTAAGGGATTATAATTCATTGAATATAACACAAAAAATGACAAATTTATAGGCTAAACTCATCTACAAACACTAAATTACATGTTGGAAAAAAAATGTATGGAAATCCGAATTAAAAAGAATTTAGATATATTTGTTTAAAGATTTTCACAAAATACAAAAATTTTAAATAATAGCTGAAAAGCTGAAATATTTCAGCTTTGGTATCCCAACTTTGAACAATTGTAATTCATTGAATATAACACCAAAAATATCAAAATTATAGTCTAAATACATCTACAAACTCTAAATTACATATTGAAAAAACCGCATGCAGATCCGACTTAAAACGAATGAGATATGTTTATTTAAAGATTTTCACAAAATACAAAAGCTTTAAATAATAGCTGAAAAATTGAAATATTTCAGCTTTGATATCTCAACTTTGAACAATTGTAATTCGTTTAATACAACACCAAAAATGACAAAATTATTGTGTACACTCATCTACAAACTCTAAATTATACGTTGGAAAAAACCACATGTCAATGCGTCTTAATACGAATAAAATATGTTTGTTTAAATATTTTCAAAGAATACAAATTTTTTAAATAATAGCTGAGAAGCTGAAATATTTCAGTTTTGATATCACAACTTGGAAGGAATGTAATTCATTGAATATAACACCAAAAATGACAAAATTATAGTCTAAGATCATCTAAAAACTTTAAATTACACGTTGGACTGTATGCCAATCCAACTTAAAATGAATGAGATATGTTTATTTAAAGAAAATAGATTTGATTTTTTTTATTAAAAAAAATTAGGTCCAAAACCGGTTTTTATCTAGAACCGTTCGGACCGAACCGGTAAAAAAACCAGACCCGTTTTAATGAAATCATAGAATCGAGAACCAGCCCGGGGTCCAAAAAAACGTCCAGGTCCAGGTCTGGTTCGGTCCGATCCAAATGCTCACCCCTAATATATATGTATATATATATATATATATATATATATATATATATATATATATATATATATATATATATATATATATATAGGCTTAGGTTATTATATTCAATGTAATTATTGTGTTATTGTATGTATAAATATGGGCCAATCAAATTTACTTATTTTAAAAAAGTAATTAATATATATTATTGAATTAAATATAATTGAATAATATCATTTAAATTAATTACAAGAGTATTTTAGTCAATTAATATAGATTTAATAAATGAAATTTGTATTTTTTTAAGGGATCATAGATTCTATTAATTTTACAAATCCGATTTTACGAATTATAATTCTTTTAATTTGGACATTCTGACAGAATATGTTTATGAGTATATTCAAAAATTAAAATATTCTTGAACCATAAATAATAAAAATATTCTTGAACCTATTTCTTGATAATGACTTTAAAAACTTCTTGTAGAATAACAAATTCTTGAACAATCATCTGAAGAATAAAAACAAAAAATACATTATTTCTTATTGAATACGTGTAACAATTGTTAAGAATTACATTTATTATTAAAGAATAAAACTAAAAAAACTTTCAAAACGGGAAAGAAAACATCAAAATCTAACGACACTAATACATTCTAAAAGAATAATGTTGCTTAGAATCACTTTCAACTTTGTGGTCCATTCTTCAAGCATCAACTTCTGTGAAAACAAAACCAAATTGTAATGCATTAGCAAATGAAAAATAAAAACTAAATTCCTTTGGAAAAATATGTGGACTTTCGAATTGCACCAAAACCAATAATGTGACATCCCCAAAATCACGGCCAGAAAAGACCGGTTTAATTTATGCTTTTAAAATGATTTCAGAGTAATCATTTGATTAAAAGAGTTGCGGAATTTGTTCCCAAAACAAGATATGATAAAAATAAGATTTACCAAAGCATTTCTTAAAGAAATGTATTTTTCATTATATTACAATACTCGGGATGTCATGTTCCGATAAACAGACCAAAAGCATAAACATTTCAATACAGACCTTACAACAGTTATTTACAACAACTGGTCTATAATCCAAAAATAACTTGACAAGTCATCCAACTTATGCTCCGGCGCCACTACCTGTAATACAAAGAAACTGAGTGGGTCAGGCTTGGGAACCTGGTGAGCATATAGGGTTTTCAACCCACAATAAGTAATTAAATTTATTTTCATCAACCAACAATAACCCAATTACCCATTCCCGTTATTCTCACTTTACGTCCCTAAAACAACTAACATAAGGGACCTAGTCTTAGAATATTTCATCGGGGCGACAACACATGCATTCAGGGGTTTCCCAGCAATATATGTCAAATAAGGCAACCATGAGGGGGATGGAGTACAACGAATGAACACCCAAGTTCATTAACACCTACAGGTGGCGAGCCTGCTAGCGTTCCACATGACTGTCTAGAAAAGTCCATGGTCGTCATCTAAACTCCGCTAGATGACTGAATCAAAAACAACATTGAGGCCTCTCATCTGTTTATCACACATCAACTATCTACTCATGTTCTACCCAACATATTAGTAGATAAATATATATATTTTTATACATAGTTTAAAACCTGTATAGCATTCTCATTCAATACATATTCCAAACAACAGATGAGACACATACACATAACACGTATTTCATAGAGAATAAATCATATCTATGAGATAGATGAAAGTGAATATACATTCACACATATAACAACAAAATATACACATAACACGTATTTCGTATAAAATACTTCATAATTATGCGTTAGAAGAAAGTGACTACACACTTACTTGATCAGAAGATGATCGGACATCACTACGGCTTGTAGAAGTAGTATTCTTCGGTAGATCTGGAAGATCTTCACAAAAACCGGGCTCCTCGCGGGCAGAGCTTCAACTCGGGAATTTTACTTCTCGGAATATTCAGGGCTTCGGGACTTGCTTCGGGTCTCAGGAATGATATCGCGGCTTCGGGATAATTCTTGCACAAAAAACGAGGTAAAAACGAGAGAGAGAGAGAGAGAAGAGAAAAGGAGCAAAAAGGTCGGTTGCCCTCGCATCCTTTATATAGGGGCAGAAGCATCGCATTACGATGGGCGTAATGCTTAGTACGCGGGGCGTACGCTTCGGAAACCATCACTGCTTACGTATTAGGAGCACTCAAGTCTGAGGCGGTTCATGCTTCGCTGTACGCTGGGCGTAGTTCGGATAGGATCAGTGACTCCTTCGGATATTATCCGAAATTCTTAATTAAATATATATTTTAATTATTTATAAAACTTCCAAAATTCATATCTTCCTCTTACGAACTCCGTTTTTGAAATTCTTTATATCCACGCGTAGGTGAGACTACGCTATACAACTTTCGTTTAGACTCCGTCGGCTAATTTTAACTTTAATTTTAGTAGGCCGGGACAGGAAAACTCCGTTATAAATTCATAACTTCTTCATCTGACGTCCGTTTTCGCCTGTATTTTTATCGTTTCACTACTATTAACGAGATCTTCGATTCTCGTTTAGATTGTTTGGGCTAAAAACCGTTCGGTCTCAAATCGAGTATTCGGGCTGCATACTGCTAAGTCGAAACTTCGGAAAATCATAACTCCCTCATACGAAGTCAGATTTGGGCGTTCTTTTTATGCACGCTCTCGGTTTAACAAACTCTACGACTTTTGTTTAGATCAATAAGGCTAAATGTCGCTCTAACGTAAATTTCACTTTTTACGTCATTCAGTGTTGCCGATTTTGTCGCGAAACTTTGATAGGTCATAACTTCTTCGTTATAACTCGGATTTCGGCATTCTTTATATCTCTGAAATCCTTGTTTCAACCACTACATCTTCATGCAAATATATCGGGCTTATCTCACATTTTAATTTTGACGCTTATTTTATTCTTAATTCATTAAATTATAATAATTAAGAAAATAAACACATAATTCACATAATACTCAAATATTTCATCATTAATACTTCAAAAAGAGTTACAAGGGTTAACCTAGACTATTACATCAACGATAATGCCTAGCCTGGAAACGCGAGCGTTGCAATTCTCTCTCCCTTAGGATGATTCTGTCCCCGGAATCACACATCAACAAACAAATGCGGATAGCGACTCAACATGTCACTCTCTGTTTCCCAGGTGAGATTTGGCCCATTCGTATGTTTCCAACGGACAAGCACTAATTTGACCATCTTGCGTCGAAGCTTCTTAGTCTTTCGGTCAACAATAACCTCTAGTTCTTCAATTAACCTCTTGTTTTCATCAATTCTCAATTCAGAAATTGGAATTATATCAGGAACTTCTCCCGTGAACTTCCTCAAATAACACACATGAAAAGTGTTATGAATATCATTCAGTTCTTCTGGTAGTTCTAGCTTGTAAGCTTGGTTCCCAATCCTTTGAAGAACTTTAAACGGTCCAATAAACCTTGGACTCAACTTTCCCCTTTTACCAAATCTTATAAGTCCCTTCCACGACGATACTTTAAGCAAAACCGAATCTCCAACTTCAAAAGTCATCGGCCTTCGCTTCTTGTCAGCATAGCTCTTTTGACGATCCTGAGCTGCTAACATTCTTTCTCTAACTATTTTCAACTTTTCAGCGGTTTGATGGACCATCTAGGGCCCCATAAACTGCTTTTCCCCAGCCTCAAGCCAACAAGACGGCGTACGACACTTCTGTCCGTACAAAGCTTGATAAGGTGCCATCTTTATGCTCGAGTGGAAACTATTATTGTAGGAAATTCTACCAAAGGTAAATGTTCATCCCAGTTACCTTGGAATTCCAGGGTACATGCTCGCAGCATATCTTCAAGTGTTTGTATTGTTCTTTCGCTCTGACCATTAGTCTATGGATGGTAAGCTGTACTTAAACACAACTTGGTACCCAATTCCTCATGTAGACTTTTCCAAAATCTTGAGGTGAAATGGTTGTCACGATCTGATACAGTCGTTAACGGGACACCGTGAAGCCTCACAATATCCTTCATGTAAGAATTCGCCAGCTTATCCATAGACCATTTCTCATTGGCTGCTATGAAATGCACACTCTTAGTGAAGCGATCAACGACCACCCAAATCATGTCGTGACCACTCTTTGTTCTGGGCAGTTTAGTGACAAAATCCATGGCAATGTCTTCCCATTTACCCATAGGTACAGGTAAAGGTTCTAAACTCCCGTATGGTTTCTGATGCTGTGCCTTAACTCTAGCACATGTCACACACTCGGCCACATACTTTGCAATATCAAGTTTCATCGTCGGCCACCAGTAATAGGGTTTGAGGTCCCTATACATTTTAGTGCTACCGGGATGAATCAAGTACATGGTTTTGTGAGCTTCTTCCATCAGAAGATCTCTTATTCCTCCTGACTTAGGTACCCAAATCCGATCTTGGAATACCTTCAGTCCATGACTGTTTACACCGAACACTAACGTTTTACCCAAATATTCTTCCTTTCGGTCGTTCTTCTCTGAAGCTTCTCCTTGAGCTTTCTTTATACTCTCCATAATTGTCGAGACAACTTCTATTCTCAACGCTCTTGGTCTCTTTCTTTCAACATTGACTTTCCGACTGAGAGCACCAACAACAACATTAGCTTTACCGGGGTGGTAAAGTATCTCGCAGTCGTAGTCCTTGATTAATTCTAGCTAGCGTCGTTGCCTCGTATTCAATCCTTCTGATTAAAGAGATATTGGAGACTCTTATGATCAGTGAAAAGTTTGCACTTCGTGCCATAGAGGTAATGCCTCCATATTTTCAGAGCAAAAACTACCGCTACCAACTGTTGGATTAGTGTCTAAGTCCATAACTATTTTGGTATGTACTTGACCCGATGGTGCATGGTCCTTTTGGGTTGCCTTCACCAAAGCAACTTGATTGGAGAAATAAATAGAGAGAGAGGTTATTATGATTTATTAATATGTTATAAGAATAATATATTAAAGGAGAAATCATATTTGTTTAATTAATATTGGTCAATAATTAATTAAGAATTAATTTTGTGATCAAATGTAATTAATTAAACTAGAGGGGCTGAATTGTAATTATGTGATAGTTACAAAATAGGGTAAGGATTATCCTAAGGATAGGTTGGACGAATTTGAGGAGATAAGGCCTTAGAATTCGACCATGATAAGGATTCAAGGCTTATCTTATGGGTTGTTTGGTGGGCAAGCAACTAGATAAGGATAAGGACTGAAACTCTATCTCTACACCTATATATAAACACCCATTTGGCTCATAATTCGTCCAGACCTTCCCAAGGCTTCTTAGGGACGAATTCTTATACCTCCCCTCACTCCTTATATCTTCTCCATTTGCTCTTGGTGTTTGTAAGCCATTAGAGGAGTGACACTTGTGACTCTCAGCCTTCTAAAGTCAATACAAGGAGATTTGGAATTGTTATTGCAACATAACAATCAAGGTAACATCTTAAACCTAATTATATGTTAATATTGATTCCCATATGCTAGAATTAGGGTTTATAGTCTTGGATAACTTGCATGTACAATAGAGAAACCTAGATCCAAGCATTAGGGTTTGTATGAGCACATAGGATGTTCTTAGAACCTAAAACCATCAGTGGTATCAGAGCCTAGACTGGTTTCTATTGTATTGATGTTTGATATGGTTGAAAAATTCAAATTTTTGGTTTCTAGAGGCTGGACTCGCCGAGTCCATAGCTGAACTTGCCGAGTCCATGCAGACTCGACGAGTCCATGCTTGACTCGACGAGTCAACTCGTCAGATGGAGATATCTTCGCTTATGGAAAGTTGCCTTATCACATTAGATCAATATAAATCCGTTTTTTTGATATATATGAGTATATTCTTGATCTAATTGAAGATATTTATCAATTAATAAAATATATGTTTCCTTATGTGATAATTGATTAATTATTTTGATTAAATTGGTAAATTGTTTTGCAAGAAATCATTAAATAAATCAAATATGGATAATTATGTGATTAATTGTTAATTTAGATTATTTGTTATTTGATCCTTATGTTATGAAATGTTTCATATTTTCCCCTTAGGTTTTATAGTTTAAATTTGAACCCAAAAGTTTTGTTGTTTTGAAATTTAAATAGTTAAAACCCTAATGTTTTGAAAAAAGGTTTCAAAACTTGCCCTCAAGTTTTGGAATTTAAATTTTGATTAATAGTTTAATTTTGATGTATATTTAAATTCTAAACCCTAATGTTTTGAAATGTTTCAAAACTTGCCCTCAAGTTTTGGAATTTAAAAGTTGATTAAAAGTTTAATTAGGAATGTTAAATTCTAAAACTCTAGTATTGTTTTGAAAAAGGTTTAAATCACACCCGTATGGTTTTATTAATTAATTAAGGTGTATAATTAAAAGAGGTTTAATAAATCCATAAGAGTTTAGGTTTACAATTTAATTGAATTAAAGGTATAATTGTTAAATTAGACCACCTAGTATTTTGAAAGTATAAAATACACCCTATACTATATATAACATTAAAAGTCTAACATTATATATATATATATATATATATATATATATATATATATATATATATATATATATATATATATATGTATGAGTAAAAGTCAGTCTTACCGTTAGTAGGCCTCATTCACGAAGCTGGTTTATAAGGGGTGTTTAACGAAATTGCCTATAAAATGGCGATTGAATGGGTATCCACTCTTACCCACCGCACTCTTGACTAGTGGAGGGTCGTTAGCCGAACGGTAGGATAGGACGATACCTTCCATTATAAGTATAATAAAGTATAAAAGTAACTAAATGTTTTCATAAAATTCCCAATCTTAGTTACTTAGGCAAAAGTGAATTGATGC
The DNA here is from genome assembly GCF_002870075.4 of Lactuca sativa. NCBI lineage: Eukaryota > Viridiplantae > Streptophyta > Magnoliopsida > Asterales > Asteraceae > Lactuca > Lactuca sativa. The sequence continues at coordinate 192,969,063 of NC_056624.2, forward strand.
AATTCCATGAAATTACACTTTGTGCCCTTGTAAAGACGTTAGTGGAGCGTGTGTGGTTTACCGGCACACTAAATGGTTCTAAGAAAAGGTAGCAAAGGGTGACTCAATGTTTGTCATATTTCAGTGGAGCGTGTGTGGTTTACCGACACATCGAATAGGTGACTGTAACATGTGAGGGCACCATGTAAGTTTGCATGGTTATTCACACCCGCTTTGTGATCCTCGTCATCCCAGTCACAAACAAGAGGGGCATATCGAGATTTAAACATGGCATTAAAAGTTCAATGAATCTCAAAGGATCTAGGAGTTTTCATAGATTTAAAAATTAAATTCCTTTTCGTTTTTCGTGGTGGAAATTAGTCAATCGTCATTCACTTACCTTCAAATATTCTGCAATTAGGGTTACGGCATCCCTCTCCCGAGTTGTAGAATATTGTGTTGGGTCCTAGCCTTAGTATCTCATTTGGGTGATTTGCTAAGGACTCATTCAATCGAATAACTTGAATTCGTTTTCTCCCGTTTTGTAGATGTCAAAGTTCGACAACTATGGTCTTCCCAAATCCCGTGGAACAAGCATTCCACATGAAAATGGTATTCCACGATTCAATCGAGGAACGAGAAATCATGTTTCACTTCCTCCTCCTCCTCCTCCTATTGTTCTCCCCAACCCACAAGATCAAAGAATTGAAAGGTTCAATATCACTAAAGCCCTATTGGAAATGAAACATGAAGATGGTAAACCCGTGTGTGCCCACGTTCTAGGAATGAAATCACACATTGATAGGTTGATAATGTTGGTTGTGTCATTCCCAGATGAGTTGGCTGTGAATTGGGTTTTGCAGTCACTTCCTGAATCATATAATGAGTTCAAAAGAAAGTATTATATGATGGATCATGATGACAACCTCATTGACCTAACTTACATGCTCATTGCTGCTGAATCAGAAATGATTTGGCGAAGCAATGGAGCGTATTTGTTGGAAAGTTAACCGACCATGCTTCCGAGGACGTTCTAGGAGAACTGACCTGCGTTTGCTGCCAAAGAAATGGCGTTGGATAATAGTCTGCCCAAAGAGCCTGAAGAGTCCAGAAGATGGGAGAGTCAAGGAGTATGGCTACCCTTTAGGTAAAATCCACTATCTAACTCCGTTAAGTTCCTATTCATTGATTCTTAATACATGATGTGATAAGATTGCATTTGAATGTTTTGCAGGATCGGTGAAAAGAAAGGAAGCTTGGTGAAAGAGCAAGATGAATCTAATCACGAGGAATGGATCTTGGTCGCATGGACTTGAAGATTAGATTTTGAGCTTAGATAGTTATGATAGAGTTGTTAGAAATTTTCCTTTTGAAATACATAGTTTTCAATGGATTTTGCATTGTAAGGACAAATGTTTTCCGCTGCTTTTATAAATAAAATAAATTTTCGTTTGACTTATTTATTTATTTGTTTATTTCCTTGCAATGAAATCGTTATGAAAATTGGTGTTTGCATATTTCTACAACAAATGGATATGATTCTTATTTATGGTGTTTATGGAAAAGTCGAGAATTTACCAAATAGGGAGAGTTTCTCATCGCCCAAGTTTCAATTGGACAGAAATTTGGAATCATGCAACTTGGTTGCACGAAGAATGAGAAATTTCATATTTGGAAATTAGACTAATTCATTGACAAAGTGTCATGTGAAGGACTAGGATATCGAGTACACAAAGTCGTGTGTTGGTCAAAATCCACCATAAGAGTAACAAGATATTCGTCATGGTTTACTAAAAGTTCGGTAAATATGATTATACTTATAAGATTAAGTGTAATTCGGAATTGATTAAAAAGGTTTAAATCATTAGCAAAACGAATAAGAAGAATCATGTAGGCAGAAAGATAAAAGTTTCTCCATTCTAAGAAGAAGGGAGAGTAGCTTTTATGTTTTATGATAGGTCCTAATGATTAAGAACCATATCTCAATTGATCCTCTAAGTGAGTCTTAGTACAATTGTATGTCTAAAGAAGAGGAATTGAAGAAATGGTTAAATCGGAAAGTCAATCATACTTCGTTCCAAAACAAGTCTCAGAGTTAAGATTGTGACATTGAGTGATAAGTATAAAGAAGGATTATAACATTCATTAAATGTGGAAAGTTGTGATGTCTTGGATAAGACAAAGACCAACTAGGACCAATTTATGAAGTGTTTTGATAAAAGCTACACTAACTCTTGAATATTTGTTTGTCAAGAAATGGTTATTGACAAGAGAATCTTATATGTCAAGGAGTCAGTGAGAGTCTTAATGGTCTTGAAAGGTTTCAAGAACAAATCAAATAAACCTTATCAATCATCACTAGCACACGAGTTGAGGTTTACAACCTATCGTGATGACATTATTTTGTTTCTGTGCCAATCCAATCGAGTTAATTATGCATGTGAGTTCTATGAGTTCTCATTTTGAATGCATAAAAGGCAAAGCACCTTAATCAATGAAAGGTATATTGATAGGAAAAGGTGAGCTGCTTAACTACTTGGAAGACATGGTGGGCAACTGTGTTACCACAAGGCAAGAAATCAAGATTAAGAAAGTTCGATCCATATAAGTTTGAATTCGTCGTAAACCTTGGTTTTAACAAATTCACATGGATAGGAACACATACACCGTTTAAATCTAAGTGTCATAAGATTTCCTCCTTCATGAAAATGATTGTGAGGAAATGCTGTCACTAAGAAAGATTTTAAGAAGATAGTGATTGTAAAATTGCATTCTCGAATTCGATTATGGTTATGGTATCCCTTTCCATAATTTGAATTGTGAGGTTTGACAATTAGTCTTAATTGTTTAGACACACATATGAACTATCTATGGAAAAGGTGTATAAGTTTAAGAGGCCTTGATAAAAGATTATCAAAGCATTAAGTATTAGAAACATGAACTTAAGAAATTCAATAGGTATTGTTTTTCTGAAAGTTAAGATGTTTATGAATACATGTCGAAGCTAGTGGGAGCATAAGTGTTATGTTTTATAATAATCATCATGATAGTGGGAGCATAAATGTTATGATTGTATGATTATTAAGGCACGTATTGCAAGTTGGCAATATTAATTATAGAAAACAAGAGTCATACATTGCAAAGTCGTAAGGGTTGTAAAGTAGTTTTGCTATAATTAAGGGAGAGAATATTATGCTTCATTTCAAATCTAAAGGCTTAGGTTGAGAAATGTTAATAAATTTAGTCAAAGGTACATAGTGTGTTCTTAAAATTTCGATTATGATTACGACATTCCTCTTCGCAATTCGAAGTTTGAGAACATAGCAAATAAAACATTGTGCGTCGTGTCCCATACGCTTCGGGTATAGGATCGATTGCAAATGCTTTAATGTTTGACCATTCTAAAATTTTCCAAATGTCGAGCGCATTTAGAGGGAAAAAGGACTAGAATTGGTTTTGAATAAAATAATTAAACAACTATCAAAGGACAATCCAGAGTTTGACGAGGATTGGTCGCTTGTGAGTAGTTGGAAGCATGGTATTGGATGGACCATATCGACATTATTATGAATAGAAAAGATTCTATTAAGAATGAGTTGTCATATGGAAATTATGGAAATGTTTCCATATTGGATGGACCATATCGACATCATTACGAATAGATAAGGTTCTATTAAGAATGAGTTGTCATATGGAAAATATGGAAGCGTGTCCATATTGGGAATTGAATATTGAAAAATCTATGACTAGATTAGAAACTTTTATGCAAAAGGATGTTCAAAGGAATGTACTTTGAGTGAGAGACATCATATCTAAGGAATTGTCTTGTAACAATCCCCGATAGAAGACTTTGTAATATCATTGGTAATAGTCTTTGTGACTTTGGTGCAGTGACATTACGAAAGGATCGTTGCATAGAATATTAGAATCTAGCATATTCTATAAGTAGCAAGAATTTGATATTCTTTCACTTATTAAAAAGGATTTGGAGTTGTGAAATGAGAATGATTGGAAGTGTGTTCAATTTGATCTATTTCACAAAGTAAGAACCATAGGTAAATATTGTGTGCATCCTAGGAGCATGGGACAAGTGTAATAATTCAAGTAAGAAGTTGATTACCCGAAATGACAAATAATGAGTAATCGGTATGGTGATAAATAAAAGGAGTTTTATTTATACTCAAAGGTTTGAGGCCATATGGGATTAGTATTATTCTTGTGTTTCACTTTGCATGTTTGGACTTCCAGAATAATTGAGTTTATTAAGAAAAATCGAATTATTCAAACGGGCCACAGTCGTTCATATGTTGGAAGTAGATATGAAAGAAGACTGTCGTGAATTGGTGTGTGGATTGTCTAAAGTGTATTAGACATAAGCAAATGTTTGCTGCAACGTTCATGAGTGCTTATGAATATGATTTGAGCATTGGATTAAACCCACGCTCACTTGGATCACTCCATGAATTGTATCACGAGTGATTGGTGAGACGATAACATCTTATATTCTTGAAACCGAGATGTGTGAGTTGTATCTTGCAAATCGGTTGCACATTGATAATATGTAAACGCACCGGTAACTTGGTGTTATAAAACATATTGTTGTGTGTGATTCAGTGAGTGAGTGCAAGCAAGCATTGTATCAAATTTTATCCGTTCCTTTTATCCAAAGTAGGATAAAAGCGATATCTTTGGGCCCCTCGATGATTTAGTGATGACAAACGTAAATGCTCAGTCGGGCTAGGGCTAATTTGATTTATTCAATTAGTCAGTCATCATAAATCGGGAATCGAGATATAGTACAAATATAATGATTTGAAATCATATCTCATATGATATCTAGAATGGAGGAATATATGATCCCTTATCTAAGGACACGCGTATCTAATAGGATTAGAGTTGACAACGGCTTTGGAAAGCTACGATTGCAGATGAGGATATGAAGTCATACGCAGAATAGTTATTAGACTTATCCAAGTGGGAGACTGTTGGATTAGTGTCTAAGTCCATAACTATTTTGGTATGTACTTGACCCGATGGTGCATGGTCCTTTTGGGTTGCCTTCACCAAAGCAACTTGATTGGAGAAATAAATAGAGAGAGAGATGTTATTATGATTTATTAATATGTTATAAGAATAATATATTAAAGGAGAAATCATATTTGTTTAATTAATATTGATCAATAATTAATTAAGAATTAATTTTGTGATCAAATGTAATTAATTAAACTAGAGGGGCTGAATTGTAATTATGTGATAGTTACAAAATAGGGTAAGGATTATCCTAAGGATAGGTTGGACGAATTTGAGATGATAAGGCCTTAGAATTCGACCATGATAAGGATTCAAGGCTTATCTTATGGGTTGCTTGGTGGGCAAGCAACTAGATAATGATAAGGACTGAAAACCTATCTCTACACCTATATATAAACACCCCTTTGGCTCATAATTCGTCCAGACCTTCCCAAGGCTTCTTAAGGACAAATTCTTATACCTCCTCTCTCTCCTTATATCTTCTCCATTTGCTCTTGGTGTTTGTAAGCCATTAGAGGAGTGACACTTATGACTCTCAGCCTTCTAAAGTCAATACAAGGAGATTTGGAATTGTTATTGCAACATAACAATCAAGGTAACATCTTAAACCTAATTATATGTTAATATCGATTCCCATCTGCTAGAATTAGGGTTTATAGTCTTGGATAACTTGCATGTACAATAGAGAAACCTAGATCCAAGCATAAGCAGCTTACTTTCCTTTCATTCCAATATGGCATACTACTGAATCAGAATCAGGATCTTCCAGGGATTGGCCACTCATCTGGAGTATGTCACCAGGTCAGGCCTAGCTGATGAAAGATCTCGTTTTATGACCATCTTTCTTAAGCAAAAAGAGTAGCTTAGCTCTCATAGTAATTAATAGCTCGAGGCTTTATTTCTTCTATTATAGATTAGAAATCTATAAATGGAGGAGTAGGCTGACAAGCGGTCCTATTTCAGCAGCTTTGCTCAATGCATTATCCAAATCTCGAATCATTGGAATTAGCTTGCTTTCCCTTCTATTATATAAGAAGTCTTCCCCGGTCGGGAATCAATCATACTACGATCGTCAAATCCTACGCTGTCAATAGAACTGTCGGTAGGGTTTGTATGAGCACATAGGATGTTCTTAGGACCTAAAACCATCACCAACTCTAAACCGTGAGTAGGGTAGTTCTTTTCATGCTCCTTCAGCTGTCGAGACGCATATGCTATCACCTTTTCTCTTTGGGTCAAAACACAACCCAACCCCTATGTTTAGGTACAAAATTTTTTCAATTAAGATATGATGCTAGAGGTAGACGAGGGTTTACAACGTTGCAGAAATGTGTTGCGGCCATTCGTTTGATGGCTATGGGGGAGTCACCTGTGACAACCCGAAATTTCCATTTGTACGAACAATATCTATTCAATAGAAGTCAGTCCAATTTCAGTGATTTTCAGACTTTTCCGAACAAGTTAGTATACATTAGGGTTTACACTTTAGGAAATATCAGGAGAGTGGATGCTCCTGGGTTTGTGAAATTTGAACATTTCAAGTTTCATAAAGTTACAACCCAAGTTCAAGAATAAAAATATTTTTTGTCAAAATATTTCAAGACTATAAATAGTTTTCTGAATTTATTTAATTCATTATTCACAATTCCAGCTAGAGAAAAGCCATTTTCTCTCTGACAGATCTTCGGGTTTTTATCCCAGATTGTGAGTAACTCTTTCTAGTCGTGTTAGAATACATATTAGATGCTTATAACATGATTTAGTGGGCTAAATCATGAGATCTAGGAGTTTACTCCCCAAGGTGTTCTTGGGCGGTAAACTCCCGAAACAAAGCCAAAACTGACATTGGTGCTAGGATAAGGCCTTAGAACATTAGGGATACATGTTAGAGACATGAAAACACACACAAAACCACCCAAGATTGGGAGTTTACGACCCAGAACTCTCCTAGGCCGTAAACTCCATTCCAAATGCCTAAATGGTGGTTTTTGGACTTAAGGACTTTAAGGCTTGCATCTAGGTTATTTCCCCAAGTAGCTTAAGGTCTTAAACACATCAAATGACTCAAATAAAAGTGATTTTATGGCCCAGAACTCTCCTAGGCCGTAAACTCCATGTAAATGGTCACAAAGGGTGTTTTCATGACACCTAAGGCCCTAGCCCTTTACAAGAAATTGTACCCACTAAATGGAAGGACCAAACCACACCAAAATCACTTAAACAAGTGAGTTTACGGCCAAGACATGGTTCTTGGGCCGTAAACTCCTAAAAAGGGCACTAAGTGGTGCCTAATGCCTTCATATGCTAGGATTAAAAGTCTAGAACACATCCCACTAGTACAAGAGGCTTGAAAGCAACCAAGGAATCACCCCAAGGGAGTTTACGGCCATAAACTCCAAGGGGAAATGTCCTTGAGGCCGTAAACTCCTATTTGGAGTACCTCTAGGCCTTAAACCCTTCCAAGAACATAGCCACTAGGTTAGAATAATTCTAGAAAGCATATTGGACTTCAAAACACACCAAACACACATGTTTGGGAGTTTACGGCCATAAACTCAAGAGTTTACAACTGTAAACTCCATGTGTGATGGATTATGGAGAGTAAACTCTCTTGTAGGGTCCTTTGGAAACCCTAAACTCAAGTACCCTGTCCCACAATAGCTTAGATGAAGTCCTTACGGCTTAAAACACTTACATAAAGTGTTATCTATGTCTAGGATGTCTTAAACATTATCAATTAGTCTTTTGTGTCTAATTGAGTGCATATATGTGTGATTATATGTTCATTAGGATCGTAGTGTGTGCACAAGTCCTCGCTTGACACCTAGCAATCCGATACCGTTCAGTTCATTCCAATCACCAACTGCAGGTGAGTTCATACCCCGTAATCAATGTTTTAAAGGATTTTAAATGCTTTAATGGGGGGGGGAATACAAGTAGAAACAAACATGTTATTAAATCAGTTTCATGTATTTTGTAACTGTGTTTTCACTCAGTAGATTTCACATATTTCAAAAGGAGTCACGTGAAATGGTTTTCTATCTTAAAATACTTGGACAACAAAAGTATTAGTTTTGAATTGTATAATGACTTCAAGTCACTTTAAATTATTGTTCAAAGCTCTTAGATATCTTTCACAAACCTACTTGATCAATCACATACTTTCCAGTTAGCTATCATAGGGATAGTTAGAAGATATCAAACAAGAGTCAGTTCATTCATGAGTCTATACTAATGCCTTACATGATACATGAGTACACGTACTTAGGATTATATGATACATGAATATGTTTACATATACTTACTTGTTACATGAACACACCTACATGAATTCTATACAGGGACACTTCTTCATAGGTACATTATTCTGTACTTACTTACCTTGGATACTTGAACTTAGATCTAAGAGGATGATTTATTAGTATTTACTGTATAAATTGTCTTTCCTATCCCCGTTCAATGGGATGTTTCGGCGGGACTTACCATTCCGAATCTCACTGATTAGCACCAGTGATCGATGACGTCTACGAATGTATAAGGTAGTCACTTGATTTGTGGTCAGTGACGGGACTAACTATCCCTCCGCCCGTTGTTGCAACAGTGGACGAGATGTGAATCTTCGGAGGATCATTAGGTTGACGATCTACGTCAAGAGATCGATGCAGGGACTAATCCTCCTTCCATCCTGCTGCTGCTACAGAGGATGAGGGGACACTCTTCGGATGTTCCTTATGGTCTATCTTTCGCTTCATGCGATGTAGTGTTGGTCCTAGTACCCAGTGACAACACTTACCATATTATATTTTTCCTGTTCACTTTATTCTGTGACACATTCACATAATCGATGAGTTAGACTAAGCACTTTAAGTACTAGTCTACACAAAGGAAAAACTATCATTTTACAAACAAAACATTCGAGTCTTGGTAGAAGACTACACTTCATACTTATAGAAAATAAGGGTTTTTCTAGGGATTTCATACTTACCTCAACATTTTCACTTAAAGGTTTTTCATGGCATTCATAGCAGGTTTTCACAAACAAAGCAATGACACTTATATACTTATGAACTCACCAGCTTTAAAGCTGATACTCGCTTTCAAAATAACTTGTATTCTCAGGTCGCCAGTAGACAGGTACGGAGGCCAGGTTTTGAGAAGACGGAGCAGTCAAGTCTCGTCTTTTATTTTGATTGTATATTTTTGGTGTCTTATTACATATAAAGAACACACATGTATAAAACTTTACTTATAATGCAATGGATGATGTTGTTGCTTGTTTATTATATTACACTGTTGTGATACTGTACATGACGTCCTCCACCCCTGAACGTTTCCGCCGTTCGTGGTTTTGGGGTGTGACATCACCCGACACCATGGACGACTATATGAGAATTTCCGAAAGAACCGTAAGGGAGAGTTTGTATACATTGTCAAGGGGTGTTGTTGAAACATTTGGAGACGTGTATTTGCAGAAACCTTCGTTGCATGATTTGCAAGAATTGTATGCGGTGCATGAAGAACGCCATGAGTTTCCCGGAATGATCGGAAGCATTGATTGCACACACTGGAAATGGAAAAATTGTCTAGTAGCATGGAAAGGACAATACGCAAGTGGTCATCACGGATCACCTTCGTTGGTTTTAGAGGCTGTTGCTTCTCAAGATTTATGGATTTGACATGCATTTTTTGGGGTTGCGGGTTCCAACAACGACGTCAACATTCTTGATCAGTCGTCAATATTCGACGACCTTTTGAATGGAAGGGCCCCGAATGCTCCTTTCACGGTGAATGGAAACGAATACAAATATGGGTATTACCTTACAGATGGAATATATCCTCAATATTCCACATTCGTGAAGGCATTCTGCCACCCAGTTGAAGAACGAGACAATTTTTTTAAGAGAAGACAAGAAGGAGCACATAAGGATGTGGAACGTGCTTTTGGAGTGCTGAAGGCGAAGTGACACATAGTCGAACATGCAACACGACCATTGGATTTAGAAACTCTACGATATATCATGTATGCATGTATCATAATACATGACATGGTAGTAGAAGATAAAAGGCGAAATATTGCACACTATATCCCAACGGAGCCCAGACACGTTCAGTTTCAACCAGGAACAGCAGATTATTTGCATCACGTTGTTGACATTCAGGACGCAAATAAACACAGACAACTTCGAGAGGAGTTGAAGGATTATATCTTCTATGGTAACAATAACGATAACGAATAAAGTTGTATTTTTTTTTTTAAAAAAAATTTGGATGTTATTTCTTTTTTTGTTTTTGGATGTTATGTGTAATTTAATCTCTATGTTAATTTTAATCTTTAAAAATTATTATATGTTATTTATAATTTTTAAACATCATGTTTTATTTATTATGTTATATTTAAAAAATATTTGTCTAAATTTAAAAAAAAAACGAAAAAAATTAAAAAAAAATTATAAAATGGAAAAAAAGTTTGTGTCATAACAAACTGATGCCTACACCTAGTGCTCTTAGGGAACTCTTGCCACGTTATATCTCGTTATATAAGCATTTATTTATTTTTTCCTAGTATTCCCAAAACATAATAACCAATTATCAGTCTTGAACCTTCTAACCTTCTTAACTTAGTTATTATTTTTTTTAAAGAAAAACGATAAATAATATATATATATATATATATATATATATATATATATATATATATATATATATATATATATATATATTATTACAGCAGTTTGTCCGAAATCCCGATCCCGTATCGGTACCGCACCGTACCGAATTTAAAATATGGGACGATACTTGGTACTCCAAATACATGAAATTCGGGAATCAGTACCGCGAGTACCGGTACCGGTGACGTTAATTCGGTTCGCTACTCGGGGTTAACTTTCGATCAAACTCGGTATTCGGAAAATCGGGAGCGGGACGGGTCGGTACCGGTTCCGTTCCACGCTCATCCCTAATATATATATATATATATATATATATATATATATATATATATATATATATATATATATATATATATAATTAAGTTCATATGAGAACACATTTTAAAGTGAGAACATGAGGAGACATATCAACCAATCAATATATATAATAAATCAATTATAATAAAATTCTGATTAAGGGTATTTTAGTTTTTTTTACACCAGTTATTAATTTTGTAATAAATATAATACACCTATAATTTTGGAAATTTGAAATCTATCTCCTAAAAATCATCTCCCGTGTGATCATCGTATATCTACACAAAAAACCCTACAACATTTGCTCCTCTTACCTATTTACCAAGGTTCTAAATGGCGTGAGACCTGACGTGGCGGCAAGGTCAAGCCTCAAGCTTAACGAGTCATGGCGAGCCATGGCCTTTTTCAAGACGTGATGTAAGGCGGCGATTTTGTAATAATTTAAAGTTATATTACCACATAAATATAAATTTATATTAAATATAACTACTTTTTAGAAGTGTTAGATCAATAACTAATAACAAAAAGTTAACAAAAACCACAATACTTGTATCCCCAATTAGAAAAGACATAAAAAAAGAGCAAAAAAACATGTCTCAAACGAAAAAACACTTGCCATAACACGCCATAATGCGCCATATCACGCCTTGCCACGCGCCACGCCTAACAGCAACGTTATGAGGCTTTTCGTAACGGTGAAGTCACGCCTCACGCCATGGCGCGCCTTTTAGAACACTGTTATTTACACAACCTTACCTCTTTACACCACCTTCTCAATCGCCTAATCTCAAATCCTAAAATCATCATCAGAGTAGAATCGATTCGTCGGAGTGTGATATGATGTGAAGAAGAAAAATAGAAAAAATGAAAATGCCCATGCTCTCGATTGCCTCATCGATGTCCCTGCTCATCTCGTCAATTTGTAGAAAAAAACCTTATCTTGATTTCCAGTAAATCGACGCCCTTTAACTCCCAAGTATTTTCTAACAACAATTCTCAGGTATGATTTTGTGTTTTATCCAATTTTATTGTTTATACAAGTTGGAAAATCGTATGATTTACTCTTTGATGATTCTCGGAGATTTTTTGAAGGATTATGATGCTTTTCAATTATTTTAAGTTCGAATCTCAGATTAGGGGTTGGGTAGACGTCACAGGCATGTGCTTTTCCCTTTTTTAATTATAAAAGAAGTAAATATTGTTGCCTATCGCCTTTGTTGCAGATGAATTCGTATTACTTTATTCATTATTAATTGTCGCTCGCGTGATTGGTTAGATATAACATGTTGTGTAACAATGGTAATGCTAATGTTGCTGCTGCTGCTGACAAGAGATTCAAGACCTTGCCTACAGCTGAAACACTCCCTAGAGATGAAGTTCTTGGTGGATACATCTTTGTCTGTAACAATGACACCATGCAGGAGGATTTAAAGAGCCAGCTATTTGGTAAAAAAAATTATATGATATCATTGGATCCATGTTAATATATTCAAAATATGTTGATGTATGTATGCTTTATACTTCTGTGCACATGTTTGTCACAAGATATAGAGACTCTATTAGGGAAATTACACCTGGGTTACCTCTGTTTCTCTACAACTATACCATTCACCAACTACATGGAATTTTTGAGGTGTATGTTTTTTGCCACAGTTGTTTGATTTGTTATAATATATATGTTAGGTATTGACTTGAGTGTAATGTTATGATTTAGGCAATGACTTTTGGTGGTATCAACATTGATTCGAGTGCTTGGGAGGACAAGAAGTGTAAAGGGGAATCACGGTTTCCAGCGCAGGTCAGAATCCGAATAAGGTTTTCATTTTGTGACATGACATCCGATGGAATTCAGTTTCGTTATCATTTACAACAAAATGCTGGATTGGAATTGAATTCCAATTCCAGTCAAATCTTGAGGAATCAAAATCCAAAGTTCCAAAAACCCCCAAAAGTACATTTTCAACAGAAAGATACAAATATTTTTGTAGATGAAAAGAGAAACTTACGGATTCTCTATAAAACTATTTCCAGCAGGATCATCAAGAATGAGGGTAAAAGATAAATTTTCTGTTACTCTTTTATCCAATGTTTTGGTGTCATATGAATTTGTATAGTTTATAACTTTATAACGTTTGTTAAATATACAATGAGTATATTGTTATCTGTTTATATTTTGTTATGAACTTCAACATTTAATATTAGATGTACAATATCTACTGTTCATAATGGTTATTGAAATGATACGAGGTTTGGTTTTAATATTCTAAGACGAATGTGTGCAAGATTTGTTTCCGCTACTCTATATCTACATAGTGATTAATAAATGTGTTTATTCTATTAAGAATTTTATCATAAAATTTAGTTATTCTTTATTTATTTTACAAATTTTATTGTTCTTTTAGTATGAATATTGTTTGATAGTTAGTTATTCATATATAATTTAATGATAATGTTTATATTCTACCATGAATACATATCACTGGGTGGTTCTCGATAAACTACAGTTTCAAAGAACCCAATGAACGAAGACTAGTCAAGACCAAGAAAAACAATACTCAAGATCCAGAATAGAAGAACATAAGATAATTAGTTTTTTATATAGAACTTGTGTACATTTATTGTCTTTGCATTTTTTTTTTGTATAGATTCATATTTCGGATTATTTTCTTATAACTTTTGTATATATAAATTTAGGGTAATGTCATTATTCAATAACGAATCTCATATGTCATTAATCCTAATACAAACGATTATATATATTTATATAGTTAATTATGAATCTACATTGTTAATTAAGATTTATTTATTATATAATACATATTCTAGTATGAGCAACTTAGAAATTCAAGTTGCAACTTGAAATTTGAAAATTATGTATTTTTTAAATTTCAAAATTTTAGATTTTAAAATTTTAAAATCCAAAATTTAACATTTCCTAGATTTTCTCTTATTTCCAAGATTATCACATATTGTAATTACCTTTTTACCCTTATATAATTATTAATTTAATTTTTAATAATATTCTTTATAGAATTACTAAAAAAATATCGATCAATCATAACCGTCAAATATTTTGCTTCGATGCTCCAGATTTGTCCTACGTTCTCATTTTATTTGGTGTTGTCACATGAACTACCCTTATATATATATATATATATATATATATATATATATATATATATATATATATATATATATATATATATATATATATATATATATAAAAGAAGCATATGTAGTGGTGCTCAAAACCGGATATCCAAAAATTCGGATGTAACACTCTAAAATTTCAACCAATTTAAACTTTTCAAAACAACCCACTTTCATAAGATATTAAAAAAAGGTTTTCAATACAAATATTATCAGAGTCTTCCCAGAACCACATCATAAAACATAATCATGAGGAGCGGTACGATCACGCCTTTGCCTTGCCACGGTCTCCTAAAGAACCTGAAAAACATTAAACCAAAACTGTAAGCCCGAAAGCTTAGTGAGATACCCCCAAAATACCAACCACATATACCATACACGCACAACATGCCATATCATAACAGATCAAAGAACAGCCATGCACTTCGGGTCTACTGTGTGACTGGTCCGCCGCATCGGCCCTCAGTCCACCTGGTCCACCCTCCGAGTCTAGCCATATACATCGAGTCTACAGTGTGATTGGTCTGCCCGCACCGGGCCTTCAATCCACCTGGTCCACTCTCTAAGTCTACAGTATGACTGGTCTGCCCGCACTGGGCCTTTAGTTGGCCTGGTCCACTCTCTGAGCCTCGGCACGTCTGGTCCGCCCTCTTGGGGCCTACAGCCTATCCAAACCTCTCGCTGGGCCTTCGGGATAACCGGTCCGCCCTGGGTATGTTGGCCTACAGCACAAAGCATGACCCGCCTCAACCCAACCCCAGTCCAACAACCATGTGCACATAAACATTCAATCATATAGCAAACCACATTCAATCAAACCGATCTAACAGATCACATAGCATAACATCATCCTAACCAGGATACCGACCTAACCGGTCACTAGCATAGCATCATCCTATATACCAGGATACCGACCTTAACCAGGTCTCAAACATATACCATCCTAACTACCAGGATGCAACATAGCAAAAAGCAACAACATAACAACGATACCCGGATCACAATCCGATAAAGGGTCGGCCTTGGTGCCGTAGACCCTGTCGATATAGTGAGGATAACTCACCTAGCAACTGCCGACTGAAAAGATAAGGCCAAGATGCTCTGACCACTGACACGATCTCCACCACTAGCCAGCACCAACACTGAACTCAAAACAAAAGCCGACAATTACAAAAATGCCCCTGGAAGTCAACTGGTTAACCCTTGGTCAAAGTCAAAGTCAAAGTCAACCTCCTGACTGACTCTACTCGCCGAGTCAAACCGATGACTCGTCGAGTCCCCGTGCTCAGAACTTCCCCAATCCGCGACTCAACTCGTCGAGTCACCCCGAGACTCGCCGAGTCCAATAACTCTGAGTCCCCTCGCACTCAACTCACCGAGTCCTCCCTTGACTCACCGATTCACGGCTCAACCAGTAGAAGGTTAGGACCTCACGACCAGACTCGCTGAGTCCAAGAACAGACTCGTTGAGTCCAAGGCTATCTTCAACCAACTCGCCGAGTTGTTCTTCCAACTCGTCGAGTTCTTTCCCACCTTCATGCAACTCTCCGAGTACACCCTTGTGACTCGCCGAGTACCCCTAGATCTGAAATCATACAAAGGCTTTCCAATCCATGCATATGCTCTAAACCATAGATCTACCCTTCTACAAGCCATCCATCACGTAAAGTGGCAAACTTTACGTGAATCCAAGTAGATCTAAGCATTTTACACTCTAGGGTTTGGGTTTGGGACAAAAGGGCTTCATCAACCATTCAAGAACAAAGACTTTAATGCTCTCTAGAACTCCTACATTCCAGATCTGAGGTAGCAACCTCAGATCTAACCTCCAACTAACAAAACCACAAGCTATTCTTTCCAAATGCTCCAAAAATGATGAATCTATAAGAATAACAGCCCAAGAAACGAAGTAATACCTCAAAAGAAAGCTCCAACAGAAGAGAAATCCAAATCCTTGCAAAGCCCCTTGCTCCAAGCCTCTCAACTCTCCAAAATCTCTTCTCTAAGGTTCAAAAGCTCTTAATCCACTCACAAACGCATCTTAGGGTTTTCTGGACTTCAAGAGAGGGTAAAGAGGCTGGGGAGATGGTATAATGTCCTTTAAATAGGGCTCATCCTCTGAAATTAGGGTTTTCTCCACTCAGCACCAACTCGCCGAGTCCAGCCGCCGAGTTGGCCATTTAACCCGCGACCAGAGTCGTGACCCTACTCGTCGAGTCCACTCATGGACTCGCCGAGTTGCCCTTTCACATTTACACTTTGAACCTTGAACTTGCATTCCTGAACTCGGGATGTTACATCGGATATCCGAAAATTCGGATAGTTGATTATTGATATCCGAATCCGTATCCGAAATTTCGGATACGGATTCGGATATTAAACCGAATATCCGAATTTCATTAGTTTTAAATAAAGAAAATAAACCCTCCAAGAACAAGAACGTTTCCGTGCATTTGTTAGGTATAATAAGACTTCATTTGGTCCGGTTAAATGCAAGTTACCTCATGATACCTAAAGATATTGAGAAATCAAACTCAAATTACTAAAATCAACATAAAAAAGGTAACATTTATACCATCATCACTTTGCGTACCAAGTAAAAATGTTAATAATTTGTCTTTTTGAATTTCAATTGAAAAACCCAATGCATTAAAACTATTTTTAATAATTTTTTATATTATATATTTCGGATTTCGGAAATCCGAAATATCCGGAATTTTCACATTTTAATATCCGTATCCGAATCCTAAAAACCAGATATCTGAATTTCGGGTATTTTCGGATCGGATTTTCGGATTTTTCGGATCGGATGTTTTGATGCGGATATTTTTGACCACCCCTAAGCATATGGTACAAATAGTGAGCATGTGGGAGAGAAAGAAAGCTCTCCATTGGGAATGGTCACGAACCGACCCAAGCCTACCATGTTGTAACGCCCGTAGATCCGGGCTAGTCAATTTAGAGACGATAGACGTCAAAAATGAAATTTTGATGAAAGATTATTTAGAAAGAATAATCTTGAATAAGTTATACTATATGTTACAAGGTTTCCGTGCATATAAAGAACGCCGAAATCCGAGTTATAACGAAGAAGTTATGACCTGTCGAAGTTTAGCGACAGAACCGGCACGGCACAGCGCGACGTAAAAAGTGAATTTACGTTAGAGAGATATTTAGCCTTAGCAATCTAAATGAAATTCGTAGAATATGTTAAACCGTGAGTGTGCATAAAAAGAACGTTCAAATCTGACTTCGTATGAGAAAGTTATGATTTTTCTAAGTTTCGACTAAGCGGTATGCAGCCCGAATACTCGATTTGAGATCGAGCGGTTTTTAGCCGAAACAATCTAAACGAGAATCAAAGATCTCGTTAATAGTAGTAAAACGATAAAAAGATAGACGAAAACGGACGTAAGATGAAGAAGTTATGAATTTATAACGGAGTTTTCCTGTCATGGCCTACTAAAAATAAATAATAAAAATAAAGTCAAAATTAGCCAACGGAGTCTAAACGAAAGTTGTAGAGCGTAGTTTCACCTACGCGGGGATATAAAGAACATCGAAAACGGAGTTCGTATGAGGAAGATATGAATTTTTGAAGTTTATTAAATATTTTCGATATTTAATTTAATTATAAATTAACCGATATTATCCATGGGGGGAGTCAGCGATCTGATCTACATTACGCCCAGCGTAATGTAAATTTACGCCCAGCGTAGATGGGTTTCCAGCCCCCTATAAAAGGGTGTCGAGGGCAACCGACTTCTTTGCTCATTTCTTCCCTTTCTCTCGCGTTTTTGCATCGTTTTTCGTGCAAGAATTATCCCGAAGCCCCGGTATCATTCCCGAGCCCCGAAGCAAGTCCCGAGGCCCATAAGATCCCGAGAAGTGAAATTCTCAAGCCGAAGCTCTGCCCGCGAGGAGCCCGGTTTTTGTGAAGATCTTCCAGATCTACCGAAGAATACAACTTCTACAAGCCGTAGTGCTGTCCGATCATCTTCTGATCAAGTGAGTGTATAGTCACTTTCTTCTATCACATAATTATAAAGTATTTGATATGAAATACGTGTTATGTGTACGTATTGTTGTTTATATGAGAGAATGCATATTCACTTTCTTCTAACACATAAATACGAAGTATTTGCTATGAAATACGTGCTATGTGATTATATATATTGTTTGTCTATTTGAGATGGGCATAGAATTGATGTTTTATACAGGTGTTAAATGATTTAAACTGTGTAAGTATTTGTATCTACGAAAAGGTTGGGTAGAACATGGGTAGATGGGATAGTTGGTGACTATGGAGTTAGCATCTATTGTATAAACCTTGGTGGCTATGGAGTTAGCGCGTATTGTATAAACCTTGGTGACTATGGAGTTAGCGCCTATTGTATAAACCTTGGTGACTATGAAGTTAGCGCCTATTGTATAAACCTTGGTGACTATGGAGTTAGTGCCTATTGAGTTAACCCTGGCGACGATGTGACTTCGTGCCTATACCTCAGGTCAATCCTTAAGAATGAATGATAGATGATTCTTAGGGTAGATCCTTAAGATAAATGGAGATAATGGGGGATGGGTAATTGGGTTGATTGTTTGATAATTGAATATAATAAATGTATTATTGTAGGTTGAAAACCCTATATGTTCACCAGGCTCCCAAGCCTGACCCACTCAGTTTTCTTTGCATTACAGGTAATGACACAAGAGTATAAGTTGGTGGACTTGACGAAAGATTTTGGATTATAGATCAGTAGTCATAAATAACTGTTGTAAGATCTATTTTATACTGTTTATGCTTTTGGTCTGTATCAGAACATGACATTCCGATGTTTTATTATTTAAGGAAAATACATTTTCTTTAATAAATGCTTTTGATAAATTTCTTATCATATTTTATTTTTGGGAACAAATTCCGCAACTCTTTTAATCAAAAGATTACTCTGATTTTGTAAAACAAAGCATAAACAAATCGGTCTTTTCTGGCCGTGAAATTGGGGATGTCACACATGCCAAACCCAATGGCATGCAGAGTCGCAAGCCCGATAATCCTACTGGCACCGACACCATTTTCAAGCCAAAAGACATGAGACCGTTCCCCCTTAATGATATTGATATTAACAAATATGATACATTCATAGGGGTGACAATTTTCGACATAGTCTATAACCGGACACAAAAATAAACGAGTTTGGATTGAGATTTCTAACCCACCAACCCGTTTATTTCATAGGTTGGATTTGGTTACATGTTTGGGTTTGCGGGTCGAACCGCCAACCCGACTATATATATTATATTTTAAAAAATATTTATGAATTAATGGAATACATTATACGGCGTGTCCTAACATTTTAACCCCAAATTCAATTATATTTCTCAATCCATTCTAGACGGAAAAAGCTTAGTAGCCTGAGAGACTTGCACCCAAACATCTCGTCGGCTCGTCGTACACCACCAATTGTACTTTGCATGAATGATTTCAATTTCATTTGGATGTTTATGAGTTATTACGTTAGATACTTATATTTGTATTTAGTTGTTCATTTTATTGTAGTCAATGTAAAATGGTAATTGTTAATTAATTTAGATACATCTATAATTCATATAAATTTACCATGTAAAAGGTTATCCAAAAATGACTCATCGACTTTTGACCTAAAATCGACACACTGACATATGAGCATGTGAACTCATGTAATTAAACGGGTTATATGGGTTTGGCTGGATTAATGTTTCCAACCCGCCAACCCATATATTATATGAGATGTGTTGAGTCAATATATTATAATCTGCCAATTTATGATCTGCTAAATTGATCCCAACCTAATTTTCAGACTGTACATTGATGTCATTTAAGTGATATTACAACTATTTTATGCAATAATATCATATTGCAAGAAAAAAAAATACAACTCTTTATGCCCATTACAAGTTGAGTATTTGTATAGAACAACTTGTAGTCAAATGTCGTGATAATTGTGCACATGACATGAATGCTTGCTACTCCTTTTTGGTCTCACAAAATATTTCGAGTAATGATACAACCGTTTCGATAAAATATTTAATATACTATTTGATAGAAAAGGGTAGTAAACTATGATTGAT